>NC_080545.1:99089650-99179650 GCF_028640845.1 Ahaetulla prasina
ACATGAGGGCAGATCAAGAAATAATAAAGGAAAACTTATCGAGAAAAGAGCCAATCTAGAACTAAGGAGAAACTTCCTGACTAGAACTCACCGTCTCCTGGTGATTGGCTCAGAGTCACCCAGCCAGCTTGCGTGTCCAAGGTGGGACTAGATCCCACAATCTCCTGGTGATTGGCCCAAAATTCCCTGCTGGTTTTCACGCCTAAGCAAGACTAGAACTCACCGTCTTCTGGTGATTGGCCCACTCAGGCGGGTTTCATGCCTACGGCAGGACTAGAACTCATTGTCTCCTGATGATTGGCTCCAAGTGACTCAGCCAGCTTTCTTATCTAAGGCAGGACTAGAACTCACTATCTCCTAGTTATTTACCCAAAGTCACTCAGCCATCTTTCGTATTTAAGGCAGGACTAGAACTCACCGTCTCCTAGTTATTGACCCAAAGTCACTCAGCCATCTTTCGTATTTAAGGCAGGACTAGAACTCACCGTCTCCTAGTTATTGACCCAAAGTCACTCAGCCATCTTTCGTATTTAATGCAGGACTAGAACTCACCGTCTCCTAGTTATTGGCCAAAAATCACTCAGCCAGCTTTCCTGCCTAAGACGAGATTAGAACCCATCATCTGTTGGTGATTGGACCAAGGTCAACCCAGCCAGTTTTTCCTGCCTAAGGGAGGACTAGAACTCACCATCTCCTGATCTGCATCTTCACCCCTGAACCAAACCGGCTCTGGTATTCCAGTGGATGGGGTTTATGATTTTTAGCTGAAGAAGAAAGTGCAGAAGAATTGAATGTCGGCTTGGAAAATTTATTATCCGCCGATGAGAATTCTTGGTTAGTTCTAGTAGGCTCTCCATGGCGTCAAAAACCCACCGGGAGAAGACAAAGCATGTGAAATTTATGAGTGTAAAATTATAATAGGTGGAGGAGAGAGTGGAGGGAACACGTAAAAAACTGCCCTTAAATTCCACATTTATGGCTGCGAGGAAACACTAACATTAGCTAAGAGTTGCTATGGCCGTTTGAGGGTCAGGCAAACACTAAATTGGTTTAAAAACTGGCTTGAAACCAAATTGCACTTTAATAAAAGATCTTGGAGGCTGGGAGGAAAAGAGACCTCTTTGAGTTCCTTCCCTCCCTCCCTCCCTCTCTTTCTCCTCCCTCCCTTTCTCTCTCTTTCCTTCCTCCCTCCCTCCCTTATTTCTTCCTCCTTTCCCATTCTTTCCTCCTTCCCTCCCTCCCTCCCTCTTTTTCTTCTCCCTCCCTCCCTTTCTCTCTCTTTCCTCCCTCCCTCCCTCCCTTTCTCCTCCCTCTTACCCTGCCGTTCTCCTTCCTTTCCTCCTTTCTTCCTTTCTTCCTCCCTCCCTCCTCCCTTATTTCTTCCTCCTTCCCATTCTTTCCTCCTTCCTTTCCTCCCTACCTCTCTTTTCCCTCCCTTTCTCCTCCCTCCCACTCTGTCCTTCTCCTTCCTTCCTTCCTTCCTTCCCTCCTTCCTTCCCATTCTTTCCTCCTTCCCTCCCTCCCTCACTTTCTCCTCCCTCCTACCCTGCCGTTCTCCTTCCTTTCCTCCTTCCTTCCTTCCTCCCTCCCTCCCTTTATTCTCCCTCCCTTATTTCTTCCTTCCTTCCCTCCCTCCCTCCCTCCCTCTCTTTATCCTCCTTCCCTCTTATTCCTTCCTTCCTTCCCATTCTTTCCTCCTTCCCTTCCTTCCTTCCTTCCTTCCCTCCCTCTCTCCCATTTTCTCCCCTTCCTCTTCCTCGCCACCAATCCTCCCTTTCTTCCAGAAACAAATTGAAAAGAAGACCCTTCGTCTTTCGCCCCATCTCAGAATTCCTGCCCTTTTTTTTTTTTAAAGACTAATTTCCTAACAAAATTTATGCTGCCGGCAGCGGCTGCCCGGAATCTCCCCCTCCCTCCCTCCCTCCCTCCCACCCCAGGCAGTTCTAATGAGACAATTCATTAACCAGGGCCTGCGCGCACCCCGTAAAGAACATTAATGCACCAAATAAAATTTTAAAAAGCCCTAATAGAGTGTTCAGCCAGCTCTTTATCGCCGATGACAGTCGGTGTCCTGGCTCAATCATGCGTGTTTGCGGAAGGGACAAAAGGGCTCCAACAACCATTTGTCTGGGATGGTATCTCCTGAGCAGGGGGGGTTGGACTAGAAGACCTCCAAGGTCCCTTCCAACTCTGTGATTCTGTTAATACCATCCCAGCCTGAATTCTCACCTGCAGCTCCAGGCAGAACAGCCTCTTCTTAACCTTAAGCATCACTTACCTGGATAGATTTCCCGTCTCTTCTTTTTTACCGGGGAAAAGGAAGTCCTCGACTTACGACCATCGTTGAGCCCCCACATTTCTGCTGCTAAGCGAGACCGCTGCTATGTGAGTTTCGCCCCATGTTACGACCTTTCTGGCCACCGTTATCGAGTGAATCGCTGCACTTGTTAAGTTAGTAACACGGTCGTTAACTCATTTATTCAGATATGTGTGTGTGCCCTCAGAACTTTGGAACTGGGTCTGAAGTGCCTTTGAGGAAGTCTGTCGTAACTCTGAATGGTCACTAAGCAGCAGGTCGTAAGCCGAGGACCGCCTATAGCGTAGAATCAGCTCGAAACCTGAAACTAACTCCTCCTCACCAATCTTTGGATGACCTTCTGTAGGTCGTCCTCGACTTAGGACCGCAACTGAGCCCGATATTTCCATGGCTTCAACAGGGCCGTCGTTCACTGAGCCTCGCCCCATTTTACGACCTTCCTTGCCACCGTGGTTAAGTGAATCACGGCGGTTATTAAGTTCGTCGCACAGCTGTTTTAAGCGGTACCGGCTCCCCCGTCGACCTGTCTCGTCAGAAGATCGCAAAAGGGGATTTACGTGACTCCGGAACGCTGTGACCGTCATAAATTGGAGCCAGTTGCCAAAAGTGTCCGAATTTTGATCACGTGATCATGGGGATGCAGCCACCGTCGTTAAGTGGGGGGGGGGAAACAGTCGTAAGTCACTTTTTTCAGTGCCGTTGCGACTTTGAACGGTCACTGAATGAATGATTGTAAATCAAGAAAAATTCCAGGAATGGCCGACATGTGTCACCCATTAAAATATTGGTTTGCATTGACCCAGCTGCCATCTTGACTTGTTTAAACCCACATCTGTGGACACCCCTACAAGTAACCAAAGAATGGAAACCAATCAAGGAGAGAACCAGCCTAGAACTAAGGGGAAATTTCCTGAATGTGAGAACAGTTAACCCGAGGAACTACTTGCCACCAGAAGCTCCCAACACTGGAAGCTTTTAAGAAGAGATTGGACAGCCATTTGTCCAAAATGTCACAGGATCTCCTACTTGAGCAGGGGGTTGAATTAGAAACCCCCTGTTCTATTTTTTTTTCTCCCCCTTTTTCTCAAAGGAGCTAAAACATAAAAGATTGCAGAACCTGGATATACCTGGTCTAGAGAAAAGAAGGACCAGGGGTGACATGATAGCGGTCTTCCAATACTTGAACCGCTGACAAGAAACAACGGATGGAAACTAATCAAAGAGAGAAGCAACCTGGAATTAAGGAGAAATTTGCTGACAGTGAGGACAATTAACCTGTGGAACAGCTTGCCACCGGAAGTTGTGGGTGCTCCAACACTGGAGGTTTTCAAAAAGAAATTGGACAACCATTTGTCTGGAATGGTATCTCCTGAGCAGAGGGTCGGACTAGAAGACCTCCATGGTCCCTTCCAACTCTGTGATTCTGTTAATACCATCATGATCAACAACTAAGAGAAGGACTTGGGTGATATGATAGCAGTCTTCCAATATTTGAGGGGCTGCCAGAGAGGAGAGGGGGTCAACCTATTCTCCAAAGCTCCTGAAGGCAGGACAAGAAGCAATGGATGGAAACTCATCAAGGAGAGAAGCAACCTAAAACTAAGGAGAAATTTCCTGACGGTGAGAACAATTAACCAGTGGAACGACTTGCCACCAGAAATTGTAAATGCTCCAACACTGGAAGTCTTTAAGAAGAGATTGGACAGCTGCCATTGTACAGGAATAATGGTAGAATTAAACAAGTTGGAATGGTGTAATGTCGGGACTGCTCGGCAAACACTCCCGAAGGGAAAGGGTAAGGAAAGAGGAGTAAAGAAGGAAGAAAGTAGGTAGGCAGGTGGGTAGGGAGGAAAGAAGGGAGGGAGAAGAAAGGATAGGGGAGGAGAAGAAGGAGAAGATAGAGGGTTAGAAAGGATGGTAGTGAGAAGTGGGAAAGAGGAGGGGAAGTAGGAAAGCGAGGAGAAGGTGGTGGGGAAAGTTTAAGAAGGATGAGAAGGGAAGAAAGGATTAAAGGGGGGAGTGGTAGTCGAGCAGCCCTGATGGAGTATAATTTGAGTATAGGACTGATCGTTGGATAAGTGATTGTATTGTACACTGGTCAAATTGTGGGAATTATTATGGAAAATAAAAAAATTTTGCTCTATAAAAAAAAAAAAAGAAGAGATTGGACAGCTATTTGTCCAAAATGGTATAGGATTTCTTGCCTGAGCAGGGGGTTGGACTAGAAGACCTCCAAGGTCCCTTCCAACTTCGTAATTCTGTTAATGTGTAGTCTGAGTCCAAATCCAGATGGGTTTGGGGAGATAATGTCTAAGAATAAACAGCCTTCCCAGGTAATAAAGGAGCAAACACAGATGGCTTATGCATCTGTGAATTAGGCCAGGTGCGATCACCTTGAATTTCTAAGTTCACCTTGGGAACGACGACGACAGAGTCGTATTTTAAGCTTTTGCTGACGTCGTCCCCGTTTATCTTCAATTTTAGGAGGCGGCTGTTCAGCTGGGCCTGTTAGGGTGGGTTAACAATGAAATAAAATCCATAAATGGAATAGGAAACAGAGCTCAGCAGGTAGTTAAAAGCAGCCAAGGAAAGGACCAAACAAATCTTTCCAAAAAGAAAAAAGAAAAGAAAGAATTTCAATAGCCTGGGGTAAAACAGAAAAGCTGTTGCATACGATTTTGAAAAGGGGAAGAAATATCTGGGAAAACCCGATTGCACGCTGGGCTTGTATGAACCCATATGGAAGGGGCCAGGCCTTTTGTTACATGGCTGAGGAATTCCGAAGTCCACAGATCTAAGGGGCTGCCCCAAAGAAGAGGGTGGGGTGTCAGCCTATTCTCCAAAGGAACCAGAAGGCAGGACAAGAAGCGACGGATGGAAACTCATAAAAGGAGAGAAGCAACCTGGAATTAAGGAGGAAGCTTCCTGACAGTGAGAACAATTAACCAGTGGAACAACTTGCCACCAGAAGTAACCTTCATCACTGGAGGTTTTTTAAGAAAGGATTTGATAACCATTTGTCTGGAATGGTGTAGTATCTCCTGCTTGAGCAGTGGGTTGGACTAGAAGACCTCCAAGGTCCCCTCCAGCTCTATTCTAATCTCTCTCCTCCCTCCTCTCTTTTTTTTCTCAAAGGCGCTAAAGCGTAAAGATGGCAGAAACTGGGTCTACCTAGTCTAGAGAAAAGAAGGACCAAGAGTGAAATGATAGCAGTCTTCCAATACTTGAAGTGCTGACCACTTAGTGGGAGGCACTGATGATGTTACCTAGTTGGGTCATGAAATGTCTGCAAGGGAACATCTCGGCTCAGAGAACACTCCACAGTCTCCCCTCCCTCCTCCCTGCAATCCCACTCCCTTCTAGCACTGATGATGTTACCTAGTCGGGTCATGAAACGTCTGCAAGAAAAACCACCCAGCTCAGCACCCAGGACCTCAAAGCGGAGGTCATCTGAAGTAGCAGAGAACCGTGGCTGTGTCGTGTCTCACCCCCACTCCGACGAACGAGTCAAGGAAGTCCGTAACAAACTTGGCAACGAAGCCTCTGCAGCTTGCCAAGTTCCTTCGAGGCTTATCAGGGCAGGCAGGAGTCCAAGTTGTGACTTCAGCGATAGGGTCCGATATCAGCAAACTAGATAAGACTTTGCTTGACTCAAGGTTGGAATGCCAAAAGCAGGTCCTTTATATAGGCTGTGGGGTGTGGCTCCATGACTCAGCATTTATCCAGGCCTGCCCCACCCTTCTTTCTGCTGGCGTCGCCTCTCAGATCTCCGGAAGCGAGGGTCCTCCCACTCTAAATTGTCTTCAGCTGGATCTGCTGTCAGAGTCTGGGAAAGGGAGGGGTCAGAGGGAGTAGGCCCGAGTAATTTTACCACCTGGCTGGCTTCCTGCTCTGAAGGCTGAGCCAAAGGAACACATGCTGTATGAGTGAGGTTTATCGAACTTTTCCTTTCACTCCTTGAATCCTCTCCGGGCATGGGGCCAGGGCCGGGGGCTGGAGGCATGACAGACCGTTCATCTTCATTATCAGACTCGGAGTCTGATAAAGGGCCCGGTTGGAGACGGGAGGGGCCCGGCTGAGGAGAGGAGGGAGGACGAGTCACAACAGGCTGGTTTGTCAGTGGAAGCAGCAACACCCTGATTTCTCTTTCTCTTGGTCTCCAGCCTCCCCTGCCCAAGACGCTCATGCCAAAACCGACCTCCCACCGGTGTCAGAACAGATCCTGCAGACCCTCACGGATTTGGCTCGATCTTTCCAGGAGATGGCAGACTCCTGCTTGCTGGTTTTACACCTGGAAGTCAGGTGAGACATGCATATTGTTTGTTTGTTCCTTTGTAGGTTCCTTTGTTCTTTTAGTTTTTTACACACAACCCAAGTGGCAAACATACTTAACATACCTGCTCACCTCAGAGTAACAACCCCATGAGGTGCATTGGCTTGAGAGGGAGGGATTAGCCCAAAGTCACCCAGCCGACTTTTGTGCCCAAGGCAGGACTAGAACTCACTGTCTCCTGCTGATTGGTCCAGAGTCACCCAGTCGACTTCTGTGCCTAAGGAAGAATTAGAACTCACCGTCTCCTGGTGATTGGCCAAAGTCAGCCAGCCAGCCTTCATGCCTAAGGCAGTACTAGAACTTATAGTCGCCTAGTGATTGGTCCAAAGTCACCCAGCCAACTTTCATGCCTAAGGTGGAACTAGAACTCACCGTCTCCCGGTAATTGGACTAAAGTCAGCCAGCCAACTTTCATACCTAAGGTGGAACTAGAACTCACCATCTCCTGGTGATTGGTCCAAAGTCACCCAGCCAATTTTCATGCCTAAAGTGGAACTGGAACTCACGATCTCCTGGTGATTGGTCCAAAAGTTACCCAACCGGCTTTCGTGCCTAAGGTGGAACTAGAATTCACCATCTCTTGGTGATTGATCCAAAATCACCCAACCGACTTTCATGCTTAAGGCAGGACTAGAACTCACTGTTTCCTGGTGATTGGCCCAAAGTCACCCCGCCAGCTTTCATGCCTAAAGTAGAACTAGAACTCACCATTTCCTGGTGATTGATCCAAAGTCAGCCAGCAGTCTTTCATGCCTAAGGTGGAACTAGAACTCACCATCTCTGGGTTTCTTGCTCTGTGTTGGGTAGGTATGTCTAAATCGAAGTATTTCCAAACACCCCCAAGATCCCCAAAATCCTGGAGGAATAAAGCCTTGGAATTTATAAAGCAGCCTACAGAGCAATTAGGCAGAAAATTAGCATGTAAAAACATTTCCTATACCTTATTTCTGTTCTCCCTGTCAGGTAGGGTCTGTGTAATTATCCCCAGTAGTGCAGATAGAGTAGGAAGGGCTGAGAGGAAGGGCCAGAGACTTTCCAAGCTGCCGATGGCAGCTGCGTGAGATTTTAATCACTCCTCATCTTGATTTAAGATTGCAAGATGCAATTAAAAACACCGACCCCGGAGTCTTAACCAGGTTGACGAGAGTCTTCGCTAACTTCCAACTTTCTAAAAGGTGCAGGAGAGCTTTGCAACTTGCACGAAACCGGCAGTTTCGTGGGCCTGTATGTTGTATGAACCGAGAACATTATGTTGTGCCTTGGCCGCCCCCCTCTCTGCAGCCGGGCCCCTCTCATCTCCTGTTATCTCAGCCAGAGACGGATAATGAAGACGAATGGCCTGGCATGCCTTCAGCCCCCAGTCCTGGCACCATGCCCGGACAAACTGAGCAAATAAACCCCTCCCCCACAGCATGTGAACATGAGGAGTATGAAGCCAGTCACGAGCTGGAATTGCCGGCAGCTGGAGGGTGGACGGATCCACGCTTCCGGAGAATGGAGAGGCGACGTCAGCAAAAGGAAGGGAGGGGCAGGCCTGGATAAGTGCTGAGTCATGGAGCCACACCCCATGGCCTATATAAAGGATCGGCTTTCTGGCATTCTTTGAGTCAGGCAAAGTCTAATTTAGATTGCTGAAGTCACACCTTGGACTCCTGCCTGCCCTGAGAACTCTGACAGAACTTTGGCAAAGCTGCAGAGGCTTTGTGGCCACGCTTGATACAGACTTCCCCGACCCGGCCGTCAGAGGAGGAGTGGGACACGACACATTAGTTCGCTTGTAATCAATTCGCTTGTAATTCGCTTGTAATTTGTGCGTGTGGCATGAATTTATTTATTCACACGGTTTAGCACCGTGATAGCCTCTAGACCAATGTTTCTCAGTGTTGGCAAGATGCGAAGACTTTTAACTCGAAATATTTCCCTACACCAGGATCTGCAAACTTGGCTCTTTTAAGACTTGTGGACTTCAACTCCCAGAGTTCCTCAGCCAGCCATGGGAATCCCGGGAGCTGAAGTCCAAAAAAGTCTTAAAGTGGCCAAGTTTGGAGACCTTTACCCTAGAGCAGGGGTTTGCAAACTTGGCTCTTTTAAGACTTGTGGACTCCAGCAAAGCTGGCTGAGGAACTCTGGGAGTTGAAATCCACAAGTCTTAAAAGAGCCAAGTTTGCAGACCCCTGCCCTACACCAATATCCTGGCTGGGGAATTCTGGGAGACGAAGTCCGCACGTCTTCGAGCTGCCGAAGTCTAAGAAACATTGGATTAGATGACCTCTCAACTCTCTTCCGCCAATTAAAGAGCATCTTTGTAGTTCAGGCTTCACCTGTGAGGTCCTGGATGCTGTCTGAGCTTGGTGGTTTTCTTGCAGACGTTTCACGACCCAACTAGGTAACATCATCAGTGCTAGAAGAGAAGTGGGGTTTGCTTTCATTTTATATACATGTGTTGATGGGAGTGATCTTGATGGTTCCTTGATTAGGCTGTTGTATATTGTTGGATTGTTTGCCTGAGTTGGTAATTCCTTGATTGGGGTGTTGATTATGGCTTGTTGGTCGATCTACTGTTATGCTCATATAGCTATCGATCGCTGGCAAGGAGGTTTAGTCTTTTTGTTTCCTTTTTGGGCTTTTTGATAAGTCTCTTTTAAATGGTGTGTAGACATTGTTTATCTCTTTGTGCCTGTTGATGGCCAATTGATGCCAGGCTTCTAGAAATTCCCTAGTGTTTTTGGACTTGGCTTAATCTAGAATGCTCACGGTTTCCCAGTTGAAACTATGGCGAAGTCTGTCCATGTGTCGTGCAATTAAACGGTTTTCATCATGTCTTCTGATTGCTAATTGGTGTTCACGGATGCGCTCTGCTAGTCTTCAGTCTGTTTGTTCCATATAGTGGGAGCATCTGTCTTGCTCCCAAGAAATCTAGAAACCCATGAAATTATCAGAGACATGACGATGGTTAGTACCGTTGCAGCTTTTAGTATCATTCTATATGAACTTCAAACAGAAGATCATAAAGCTGTCGTTTCTGATTCTGGAATGTCCCCTTGATCAGTCAGTTTTCTTAAATGAAAGGCTTTAGGGTTAGTGATTTGGTAGTGGCCACAGTTCACATATAATGGCCTCCAAGACGCATTGTGCAAAATCAGGCTTCCTGCTGTGAAATCAGCAATATTTTTGGAAAACCTTAATGCCGGAGTAGAGTGACGGTCATTTCACACAAACATTTCATCGCGAAGTAGCAGAGACTTGGAAGGGGCAACAATACGAACCGTCTGAGAATGGGATCCGGTCACAGAGCAATCTGTCCGCCATGACTTGTAACTGTTATCAGTGGTGGGTTGCTACCGGTACGCAGCAGTTTGGGCAAACCGGTAACACCGACGATCCCCTGGTCGCGAACCGGTTCCTCCCGACATTCAGATTGGCCCACCTGCCCACCCGGGCTCCTTTTTTTACCTTTATCTTCTCCATTGATTCGCACGGCAGAGTGGATTGACGCGCGAATCAGCTGTGCTCTCCCCAGTAGAAACACGGAAGTGGAAAGTTTTTGCAAAATGTGCATGTACGCACAACACATGTTTGGTGCGCGCACAAAGCACAAAGTGACGCACGAAGTGTGCGATCAGCGAACCGGTAGTAAAACCGGTAGCAACCCACCACTGAACTGTATATGTAGGTCTCAGTTACAGTCGTAACTTGAGGACTACCTGTAAGCAAATACAGGGGCCTCTGGTGGCTCAGACTGCTAAGACAGTCTGTTATTAACACAGCTGCTTGCAATTACTGCAGGTTCTAGTCCCACCAGGCCCAAGGTTGACTCAGCCTTCCATCCTTTATAAGGTAGGTAAAATGAGGACCCAGATTGTTGGGGGCAATAAGTTGACTTTGTATATAAATATACAAATAGGATGAAGACTATTGCTTGACATAGTGTAAGCCGCCCTGAGTCTTCGGAGAAGGGCGGGATATAAATGCAAATTTTTTAAAAAAAATACTGCTGTAGCAACTTGTTGTGAATCAGAAAAATCTTAGTTCCAGAGGTCGTGATGTACCTTCCTTCCCAGGGATAACATCTTTTACAGAACATTTGGTGCACCTCTTAATTTTCCAAGGAGGAAGAAATATCAGTGCTCGAAGGGAGTGAGGTTTGCTCTTATTTTTATATACTGGTGGCTTGCCCTATCAGAATTGATGGGAGCGTTCTTGGTGGTTCCTTGATTAGGCTGTTGTTTACTGTTTGTCTGTGTCGGTAATTCCTTGATTGGGGCATTGTTTATTTTTTTTATTGTTGATCTAGTGTTAATCTCTTATCTGGGCGTTGATTGCTGGTAAGGAGGTGTTTCGGTGTTTTTGTTACATTTTGGGCTTTTCGATTCTCTCTTTTGAATGGTGTGTAGACATTGTTGGTCTCTGTGTGCCAGCTGATGGCCGATTCGTCAAAATGCCACAATTCCAGGAATTTGCTGGCATTTTTAGACTTAGCTTGGTCTAGGATGCTCACAGTTTGCCAGTTTGGGAGGGGGGGGGGTCTAGGACAACTCACCGCAGCCCACTCGTTACAGGAAGCCTCGCCATAGGTCAGGTCAACACTGTATTAATCGTTTCATTCAGTTCCTTTTCTTATTGGTGACCGTGTTTCTGTCGAAATCATTACAACTCTCGTATTTCTGGGTTGTCTTTCTTTATTTTACTACTGTGAGTTCTGCTGAAGTAAATGTAACGTTTGTATTTGTTGAATTGGCCTGCGGTGATTTGTCCTGTGGCAAGTTGGCCATGGAGAGTTGGCCATGGAGAGTTGTCTCATTCCGTCCCTCTGGTTCAAGCATGGCACCTGTTCGATTCCATGCAAAGCTCCCTTAGCTTTGTGGACTTTCCATGTTGCTTTGGCTTCCTTGTGCCTGAAGTCAGGGAGAGGGGGGAGACCCACCCAGGAAACCTGAGTTTTCCTCACCCCCACCCCCAGCATTGGCGCTCTCGTAATCCTGGCTTCTCACAACAAACCTGGTTTGAAGAGCCTTCTCGTTCACAGGGTCCATTGCTTCCACTACCTGATCCCTTTGGCTAAGCAGGGCAACTATGCCATTGTGGCTAATGTGGAGAGCATGGACTACGACCCCCTGGTGATACGGCTCAACAAGGACATCAGCGCCGTGGAAGAAGCCATGAATGCCAGCTTGCAGCAGCACAAGTTCCAGTACATCTTTGAAGGTGGGTGGCTTGCCAAGGAGCTGAGGTGGGCAAAGTGACCAGCCTGGCTTTCTTTTCACGGAAACAGAAGAAAACGATGATAGAAAAAGAGCTTAGCGGTACATCAATTCTGTCCTTTGAGTGTACAGGTAGTCCTTGATTTACGATTGCAATTGAGCCCGCATTTCTTTTTTTCTTTTTTTTTATGAAAAAGTTTTATTTTTACATTCATATCCAATAACATATTTAATGTACAGTCATGTACAATTAGTCGGGTTTGCCCAGTCACCTCCCCCTCCTTTTAATTCTCTTCCTTCTTCTACCTTCTTCTACTTTCCAGACCTTCCTCCCCTTCTCTTATCTACATCCTCTCCTCCCTCCACCCAACACCTTCCTTCTCCTTCTTCTATCCCTCTTTCTTCCTCTTCTCCTCTTTCCCACCTCCTACCCTCTTTTCCTTTCTCCCTCCCCACCATTCTGAAATGGTAGCTGGGCAGACCCGACCTTACATTAATTATAATTATACATCTTCAATCATCCCTGTACATTAACCATCAATCCGTTTTCTACCCTCATCCCCCCCTTAATTCCCCTCCCCCTTACACCCCCCCCCCTCAAGACTTCCCAGAACAAAATGCGGAGTATCAAAACTAACAATCATAATCCAAAATAAATCTTAAATTATAATCTCTAGTCACTCCACACATCATCACACTCTCAATTCCCTTCTCCTTTAAAAATATATCTAATTGAGCCCGCATTTCTGTTGCTAAGCGAGACATGAATTAAGTCAGTTTTGCCCCGTTTTACCATCTGCCAACAACCACAGTTGTTAAGCGAATCGCTGCAGGGGTTAAGTTAGTAACCCGGTTGTTAAGTGGATCGGGCTTCCCCATCGTCTTGGCTCTGCCAGAAGGCTGCAAATCGGACATACCTTGGGAGAATGCAGATGTCAGTTCTGGGATCCATTGTGCTCGTTCGTTCATGACCGCCTGCACGGATCACCGTGGGGATGCTGCAATGGTCATAAGGGCGAGGAGTGGCCATAAATCGCCGTTTTCGGGGCCGTTGTAGTTTCGAATGGTCGCTAAACAAATGTTGTAAGTCGAGGACTACCTGTCTCATAATTTAAGAGTTTTATAGAACTGCAGCATTTGAGTGGCCTACAGGTGGAACTCTCACCTCACAATCAGGAAGCTATGAGTTCGATCCTAGGTAGAGGCAGATATGTCTCTCTCTGGGCACAATAAGAATATATCTGGCTGAAAAAAACTCCGCACTGGGGACAGGAAGGGCACCCGGCCAGTAAACATTCAGCTTCATTCAGTTGCCTCGACTCCACCCCATTGCAAGGGATTATGGCAGTGGTGAAATCCAAATTTTTTTACTAGCGGTTCTATGGGCGTGGCTTGGTTGGCGTGGTGTGGCTTGGTGAGCGTGGCAGGGGAAGGATACTGCAAAATCTCCATTCCCACCCCACTCTGGAGCCAGCCAGAGTTGATATTTGCTGGTTCTCCGAATTACTCAAAATTTCCGCAACCGGTTCTCCAGAACCTGTCAGAACCTGCTGGATTTCACCCCCTGGATTATGGGGTCATTAAACGACAAAGATAGAATCGCAACATTTCTTTCTTCCTAACTTGAAATTTCTCTCTTTCTGTCATCCAGGTTTGGGTCATTTGATTTCCTGCATTCTCATCAACGGGGCTCAGTACTTCAAGCGCATCAGCGAGTCTGGCATTAAGAAGATGTGCCGAAACATCTTCATCCTTCAGCAGAACCTGACTAACATCACCATGTCCCGAGAGGCTGATCTGGATTTTGCAAGGTGGGAGGAAGGAGATTGGGTTGGGGGGCTTTGGGGCAGACCTCTGGGGGGAGTATGGGCAGTTCTAAACGCACGAATTCAGTTGAGCCCGAAATTTCCATGTCTAAGCGAGGCAGTTGAGTTTTGTCCCATTTTATGACCAATTTTGGCCACAGTTGTTATAAACAAATCACTGCCGTCGTTAAGTGAATTGTTAAGTGAATCTGGCTTCCCCATTGACTTTGCTTGTCAGGAACCGGCAGGGAAGATTACAAATGGTGATCACATGACCTGTTGTAAATACATGCCATTTGCCAAGTGCCTGAATTTCCCAGGGAGGACTAGAACTCACTGGCTCCTAGTAATTGGCCCAAAGTCACCCAAACGGCTTTCATGTCTAAGGTGGGATTAGAGCTCATAGTCTCCTGGTGATTGGTTCAAAGTTACCCAGCCGGCTTTCATGCCTAAGGAGGAACTAGAATTCACCATCTCCTGGTGATTGTTCCAAAGTCACCCAGCTGGTTTTTGTCGTGTCCCACTCCTCCTCCGACGGCCGGGTCTGGGAAGTCTGTATCAAGCGTGGCCACGAAGCCTCTGCAGCTTTGCCAAAGTTCTGTCAGAGTTCTCAGGGCAGGCAGAAGACCAGGATGTGACTTCAGCAATCCAAGTTAGACTTTGCCTGACTCAAAGAATGCCAGAAAGCAGATCCTTTATATAGGCCATGGGGTGTGGCTCCATGACTCAGCACTTATCCAGGCCTGCCCCTCCCTTCTTTTTGCTGACGTCGCCTCTCCATTCTCCGGAAGCGGGGATCCATCCACTGTGTCTTTCCGTCCTCCTGATCTGCTGCCGGCAATTCTAGCACGTGGCTGGCTTCGTGCTCACACGCTGTAGGAGGGAGGTTTGTTTGCTCATTCCTGACATTCTGTCCGGGCATGGTGCCAGGGCTGGGGGCTGGAGGCATGCCAGGCCGTTCCTCTTCATTATCAGACTCTGAGTCAGATAGCAGGAGATGGGAGGGGCCCGACTGGGGAGAGGAGGGTAGGCGAGGCACAACAGTTTTCATGCCTAAGGCGGAACTAGAACTCACCATCTCCTGGTGATTGGCCCAATGTCATCCAGCTGGCTTTCACACCTAAGGCAGAACTAGAATTCACTGTCTCCTAGTGATTGGCTCCCTTAGCTGCCGACTTGTCTCACTTGCTTGAGCCATCTGGATGGTCAAATAGGAAGCGATGGCTTGCATGCCACCAAGATGTTCTTTCGTCTGGCTGATGCTGTTTGAGGAGACCCCTCCCCTTCCCTAACCATCAAACAGGGGGGTGCTTAATGTTGCAAATCCTATCCCAGGGGGGTGGGGAGGGGCGGGTCAAAACTCGGGTTTAGACAATTTATCCCAACCTAATTCCGGAATCATTTGGCACAGAGCAAGGATTGGCGGCGGAGTTAATGGAAGCCAGCGTTCAGATTTGCATTGATTTTGCAAACCGATATACTACTACACGAGGCGCCTTTTCTCCTTTCCGGCTGATGGTCTCTTTAATCTTGACATTAGTTATTCCAGGAGTGGACAGCCAAAGAAATGAAATATTCATAAGGATATCTGAAGAAGGGGGTTGCGTGTGTGTGCAGTTAGGGACCCAAATCCGCCGGGACCCCGCAAAACTAATAAAAGCTTTTGTGCTCCGTTGCCCCCACACACACCCATCCCACCCACCGACAAAGGTATGCCCCACATAATCCTGTGTCCCCCCCGCTTTCTCCCGTCTTCCTCCCCCCCTCACCAAATTAGATGGGTGACGAACAGAGCCCGCTCACAACTTCAATTATTGGGACCCCCATAATGGGAATAATCTTGTTATCAACTCAGGCCTAGTCATGCCAAAAACGAGGAAGGCGGGGAAATTGTACAGCCGCAATGCAGCACCGGGATCTCCGGGGCCAATTCTCCTCGGGATAGCATCTTCAAATTCGATCATTTCCTGATTTTGTTTTTTCTTCCAGTCTCTCCCCCCGCCCTCCCCCCTTTGAATTGTTAACTAAATTAGGCTGGGGTTTTTTGGCAGGCACCGACACACTGGAGATGTGTCAATGGCAAACTGGTACACCGACCACAGCTTGAAACAGAAGGGGAGGTTGGCAACGCTGAAGCGCCAGACAAAGTTGATATATATATATATATAAAGTGGGTTTTTTTCTTATCGAAGCAACCTGGTCTACCCAAATATGGGGGGGAGCATACTGCTTTCCGTTTCGCCTTTCAGCCCCAATCCAGGAGCCCTCAGAGGCAGTCGCTTTCACAGCAAACTATTTTGTGTTAAATTTATATTTACTGACAAAGAAATAAAGGGAGACTAGTATAGATCTATTTCAAGCTATTTAGTTCTCATCAGCTAGCCATGCCCTTCTGGGATTCGAACCTGGGCTTGATTGCATATTAGGCAGATGTATTAACCTCTAAGCCACATACAGTATATACCTGTGCATATATACATGTACATATATACAAACATATATATGTAGGTCTTTGGTTATTCGGGTGTTCTCCCGCGTAAAATTGGAAGTGTCTTGGCGACGTTTCGACGAAGTCTCATTCGTCATCTTCAGGCTTCAGCTTCGTGCTTCTGGGAGGAGGATTGCTCCCAGAAGCATGAAGCTGAAGCCTGAAGATGACAAATGAGACTTCGTCGAAACGTCGCCAAGACACTTCCAATTTTACGTGGGACAAAACCCAAATAACCAAAGACCCACATACAAACACCCACGAAAACCTCAGAAAACAAATTTATTTATTTATTTATTTATTTATTTTTCGCATTTTTATCCCGCCCTATCTCCCTAGGGACTCAGGGCGGTTTACAGCCGGATAAAACATACATATAAATACAAAATAAAACATCAATTAAAAAACTTATTACATAAGGCCGAATATTTAAAAATAGCAATACAAATAATAAAAACCCCATTAAAACCAAATTCAAAATTTAAAATTCTAGTCCAGTCCTGCGCAAATAAATAGATGTGTCTTAAGCTCGCGGCGAAAGGTTTGAAGGTCAGGAAGTTGGCAAAGTCCTGGGGGAAGTTCATTCCAGAGGGTGGGAGCCCCCACAGAGAAGGCCCTTCCCCTGGGTGTCGCCAGTCGGCACTGCCTGGCCGACGGCACCCTGAGGAGTCCCTCTCTGTCAGAGCGCACGGGTCGGTGAGAGGCATTCGGTGGCAGCAGACGGTCCCGTAAGTAACCCGGCCAATATATATATATATTTATTAAATTTATATGCTGCCCATTTCCTCTGAAAAGAGACGGAGGGCGGCTTACAGATTGTAGAAAGATAAAAGAGGAAAACAGTTAACGGTGCGAATGAAAACATTTTTTAAAGCAAAGTTAGGTGCACCCAGATGGGCTAAGCTGGTTGTCTCTTTAAGTTGGCCTCTCCACCAACTTTTGAGATCTTCTGCCATTGTCCGAATGGTGTTTTTTTTTAAATCTTTTTTTAAAAACAATTGAAACTTTATTTTAATACAAGATTAGTGGAGGGAACGCCGAACCCTTTAAAAAAAAAAAACACACACACACACAGCTGATTAACAAAACAAATGCAAATGCAAAGTATAAACAAAAGTAAAAAAAATAAATATATTTTGTTTTATTTTATGATGGATTTATGCTCTGTAAACTTCCAATGTAACTTTAAAAAAAGTTGTTGTTTTTTTACTTTATTTTGAGACGAAGGGAACTTTTTTTAAAAAAAAAACCTCACTGTTGACAATGTAAAAAGATAGAGATGGATGGATAGATAGATAGAATTATCCATCCTTTAATTTTAACAGAACTGAGCCAGTTTTGCTGTCTTGACAGTAACCACAATACAACAGACAGTGGCGCTTTGGCAATGCAAGGCTGCCATCTAGTGGCCACGCCAAGCAAGAGCCAGAGACTTCTTAATTTCATTGGTGGTTTTTTTTTCTCCATGGAGTTCACAGGGTAGTTGCGTATTTCGGTTAGTCCCAAATAGAATAGAATAGAATTTTTTATTGGCCAAGTGTGATTGGACACACAAGGAATTTGTCTTGGTGCATATGCTCTCAGTGTACATAAAAGAAAAGATACGCTCATCAAGGTACAACATTTACAACACAATTGATGGTCAATATATCAATATAAATCATAAGGATTGCCAGCAACAAAGTTACAGTCATACAGTCATAAGTGGAAGGAGATTGGTGATGGGAACGTTGAAAAGATTAATAGTAGTGCAGATTTAGTAAATAGTTTGACAGTGTTGAGGGAATTATTTGTTTAGCAGAGTGATGGCGTTCGGGGAAAAAATATGTAAGATGAGCAAAACAGGAAGGGCGAGTTCTTATTTTCATCCTGAACAGGGAGATGTTTCATTCTGCCAATTTTTGCCAACGCTCGGCTCCATCTTCTAACACGAAAACTGTACAAACGTTAAACAAAATTGGCACAATTGTGGACGAGACCCTCCCCCCAAAAAAGAAGGCCTATAATGAGCTTTATTTGGTACTAATTTAGGGTGCTTTGTAAACCCCGATGTTGTGATATATAAATCACCTTCATAGGTTAGTATAGGTTTTCTAACATGAGTAACTTTAAGATGGGTGGGCTTCAATTCCCACCCAGCAAGGCTGGCTGGGGAATTCTAGGAGTTGAAATCCACCCAACATAACGTTACTGAGAAAAAATGGCTTCTGTCAGGCCCAACAATGGTGGTTTGTCTCAGAAAACATGGCTAAGCTATTTTTACAGTAGTGGCCAAAATTGTGAAAACCTTTTGGGAAAAGTTGTATTTTCTAAAACTAGCTAATAACACCGTTTTTTGTGGGGGAGTCGTACCATAAAATTATGTATCAATGGAAAGATAATTTAATCAAGAACATAACGCAATAACTTTGATGAAGCATTTGCTATTAGAATAGCAGTTACAGTAGAAAGAAGAAAAGTGAAACACGTAGTTAAAACGAGACATGCAAAAATTATCACCCTAGAAAAAACAAGATATACAAAAATTATCGCCACGTCAGTTAATACTTAGTTGGGTGACCTGTAGTATGAATGACAGCCTTACAATGTCTTCCCATGGAGGGAACCAAGTCTTTGAGTTCTGCAGATGTTATCATGTGAAACCAAGATTGAATGATGGCTTCTATTAACTGAGTTTTATTGCTGGGTCACTTCTGACTAACCAGTTTCTTTAGTTGGCTCCCTAGATTTTCCATTGGGTGAAGGTCTGGGCTATTCCCAGGCCATTCCAGCAGTGGAGTAGGATTCTTTTGAAACTCCAAAAAAAAAAGTGGTGTTATTAGCCATCAAACTTCAAAAATACACTTTTCCCAAAAGGTTTCCACAATTTTGGCCACTACTGTAGTTGTTAGTTTTGGAAGCTTTGCGGATGACTTTCGGGCTGTCCCTCTGCCTGGCCTACCTCACATGGTTGCTAGGAGAGAAATAAAGAGGGCTATACAGGTAGTCCTTGACTTATGACCGGTCCTTTAGCAAAAATTTCAAGATATGACACACCCCAAAAATGGGACTTAACACCTGGTTTCAAAGTTGCAATGTGGGCTGCGTTTCAACTCGTAAAAGAAAACAAAAAACATGTAGTCCTCGACTTACGACCACAATGGAGCCCCCAAATGTCTGTCACTAAGCGAGATGGTTGTTGAGTGAGTTTTGTCCCCTTTTCGACCTTTCTTCTCACAGTTCTTAAGTGAATCGCTGCAGTGAGTAAGTTAGTAAGCGAATCTGGCTTCCCCGTTGAGAGTGCTTGTCGGAAGGTCGCAAAAGGGGTTCACATGACCCCGGGACACTGCGACGGTAATAAATACGAGTAAGTTTTGCCAGGTGTCTGAATTTTGATCATGCGCCCGCGGGGATGCTGCAACGGTCGTAAGTGTGAAAAACGGTCATAAGTCCCTTTTTCCCCCCGTGTCGTCGTAAGTTCGCACAGTCACTAAGCGAAAGGTTGTAAGTCAAGGACTACCTATAAAGCTATTGTGCTGAATAATGGTGAAATCCTGGTCTGATAAGGATGTTTCCTCTTGGTATTAAAAGATTATTAGCACTAGGCAAGCATTCTTCAGATAAAAGTTTAAAAATCAGGATGGGAAATCCAGATCAAATAGACTAGACTAGACTAGACTAGACTAGACTAGACTAGAATAGAATAGAATAGAATAGAATAGAATAGAATAGAATAGAATAGAATAGAATAGAATAGAATAGAATAGAATAGAATGACACGGTGGCTCAGTGACACTGAGCTTGTCGATCGAAAGGTCGGCAGTTCAGCGGTTCGAATCCCTGGTGCTGAGTAATGGGGTAAGCTCCCGTGACTTGTCCCAGCTTCTGCCAACCTAGCAGTTTGAAAACACGTAAAAAAAACCATGCAAGTAGAAAAATAGGGACCACCTTTGGTGGGAAGGTAACTGTTGTGACCCAGGTTCCTGGACCTGGACTCCTGGACTCGGATGATTCAGAAAGTGAGGGAGAAGACCTGGCAAGCCCTGCTTCTCTTGAGCCCTTTCCCTCCCTGGCACCCACTCAAAGGGAGGAGGAGGGGCCGGCAAGACCTGATTCCCTGGAGCCTTCTTTTGATTTGGCAACGCCCCAAGAACAGTTTTGGAGTGATGCAAGGCTGCGCAGGCGTGACCGGCGCGCGCAGCAGAAGCAGTGTTGGGATAAAGCTAAGTCATAATTGTCATGCAGTGACATCTGCAGAGACTATAAATAGGAGGCGGGACTTCCTGGTTTTTTGTCTTGGACAAAGCAATGAATTTGCGCGGGCAAACTGTTTCAATGGAGGGAAGAATATATTTGTGAGTAATTCTGGCCTTATCTATAATTTCCTCGTCATCTCCAGAAACTTGGCAGGCCCGTGGGTAGACGTGGCCAGGACATATATCTATGTAAATAAAAGGAGAAAAGAAGGCCTCTGACGGACTCTTTGCTGGGAGTATTGGGGGGAGGGAAACAGAACAGTAACAGTGTTCCGCGCGGCTTTGGTGTTGAGTCATGCCAGCCACATGACCACAGAGATGTCTTCGGACAGCGCTGGCTTTTCGGCTTAGAAATGGAGATGAGCACCGCCCCCTAGAGTCAGGAACAACTAGTACATATTTGCAAGGGAAACCTTTACCTTTACCTTAGAGTAGAGTAGAGTAATAGGAATTGAGTAATAGAGGAATTGGAATAGAATAACATAACAGAGTTGGAAGGGATCTTGGAGGTCTTCTAGTCCAACCCCCTGCTTAGGGAGGAAACCCTACACCACTTCAGACAAATGGTTATCTAACATCTTAAAGACTTCCAATGTTGGAGCATTCACAACTTCTGGAGGCAAGTTGTTCCCCTGGTGAATTGTTCTAATTGTCAGGAAATTTCTCCTTAGTTCTAGGTTGCTTCTCTCCATGATTGGTTTCCACCCATTGCTTCCTGTCCTGCCCTCCGGGGCTTTGGAGAATAGCTTGACCTCCTCTTCTTTTTCTCCTTCTTTTTCTTCTGTATCAGGAGAGAAACAATCTAGAACTAAGGAGAACTGGACCATGGTCTGTGCTATCGCCATGATGGGCTGCACCTCACAAAGACTGGGAGGAATGTTTTCGGAAAACGACTGGCTCAACTTCTCAGGAGGGCTTTAAACTAAAATTGAGGGGGGAGGGTGACCGATCTCCAGGAGCTAATTCCAAGCAAAAACCCCTAGAAAACAAGTCAAATAATGTGGTAAGGAGGGATGGCAAGGAAGAGAAACTCAAATTCCAAATAGGAGACATAAGAGTCAGACATAAAGACCTCAAGTACCTATATACAAATGCACATGAAGGTAGATACAAATATAGTTGGAATAACAGAAACTTGGAGGGATGAAACCCATGACTGGAACATACTGATAGAAGGATACAAACTCTTTAAAAAAAAAAAAAAAACCAGACCCAATAAAAGAGGAGGTGGAGTTGCACTATATGTAAAGAGAAATTTCCTAACAGTGAGAACAATTAACCATGGTAATATTTTCCAATATTTGAGGGGCTGCCACAGAGAGGAAGGGGATCAAACTATTTTCCAAAGCACCCGAAGGCCAGACAAGGAAGAATGGATGGAAACTGACCAAGGAGAGATTCAACCTGGAAATAAGGAAATAATTTTCTGACAGTGAGAACAATCAACCCATGGAACAGAAGTTGCCTTCGGAGCTTCATCATTGGAGGCTTTCAAGAAGAGACTGGACTGCCATCTGTCAGAAATGGTGGAGGGTCTCCTGTTTGGGCGTGGGATTGGGCTAGATGACCTACAAGATCCCTTCCAACTCTGTTAATCTGTTAACCAGTGGAACTGCTTGCCTCCAGAAGTTCTGGGTGCTCCAACACTGGAGGTTTTTAAGAAGAGATTGGACAACTATTTGTCCAGGATCGTAGAGGATCTCCTGCTTGAGCAGGGGGTTGGACTAGAAGGCCTCCAAGGTCCCTTCCAACTCCATTAGTCTGTGATCACTTTTGATCGCAGAAGGATCTGAACTGCCAGCTCCGTTGAGGACCTCAATATTCAGGCTAGCTTCATGGGGGGGAAAAAGAACAATCGTTGAAATATGCTAAGCCCATCAGAGGCTAAAAGGCTCCGACAAGCTTAAGCCTTGTTTTAATGAGGTCGGCTTGGATTCTGCTTTATGTTCCCGACGAAAAAGAAAAAGAAAGAAAAAAATGGCATTATTTCATTGGCAATTAAGAACTTGGCTCCCTAAACAATTTCCTATGTAATTTCACTCCCACCCCCCTTGTTTGTGGTCTTTCCCGCTGTTTCTACGGAGCTCTGATCTTACAACGGCGTTAATTAGCACGAATCCTACGTTAAAAAAAAAAAATTAAAAAAAAAACAATGAGCTCCAATTGTGATGGATTAAGCCTGAAACCTCCACCCCACCCCACCCGTCCTGTTTTCCTGGGGTCTTTCCTCGCTGTTACTGTTCCCATTGGGAGATCGAAGCCTGCGGGGGGTGGGCCTTTTCTCCCTAGGTTTCAGGCAGTGGGTCTGATTAAAATCCACGCATGATGGATTTTAATCAGAAGGGACGCTCAGTGGCTCAGTGGCTAAAACGCTGAGCTTGTTGATCGAAAGGTTGGCAGTTCAGCGGTTCGAATCCCTGGTGCCGCGTAACAGGGTGAGCTCCCGCGACTTGTCCCAGCTTCTGCCAACCTAACAGTTTGAAAGAAGGTAAAAAATGCAAGTAGAAAAAATAGGGACCACCTTTAGTGGGAAGGTAACAGCGTTCCGTGCGCCTTTGATGTTGAGTCATGCCGGCCACATGACCACAGAGACGTCTTCGGACAGCGCTGGCTCTTCGGCTTTGAAACGGAGATGAGCACCGCCCCCCTAGAGTCGGGGAACGACTAGCACGTATGTGCGAGGGGAACCTTTACCTTTTTTTAATGATGGTTTGTTTAACGAACCTCGGTTAAGAGAGGAAATAGCATTATCCCAGAAGAGATTCTGGAGTCCGAGGAGGGGTTGGGCGGGTGGAGCATCTCAAAGAGACCCTTGGCTTCACTATGCTACGTGTAAATTAATCTAGATCAGGGGCGTCAAATTGGATTTCTTTGAGGGCCGGATCAGCATTATAGTCTCTCCTCTGCATGCTGGCTGGCAGAGTGCTGCAGGTGGCCATTCAGGCCCCAAAATAATAATAATAACAACCCCAAAATAACAACAACAACAACAACAACAGAGTTGGACGGGACCTTGGAGGTTTTCTAGTCCAACTCCCTGCCCAGGGGCATGAGAAGGCCGCATGAGCCCCCCCCCCCCATATGCCCCGTTTTGGCCGGCAAAGTGCTATAGGAGGCCGTCCATTTTGGCTGCCAGAGGCACCGTGGGCCAGTCTTTTGCTACTTCCAGGGCGGCCTCGCGGGCCAGATTTAAGCACCCTGCGGGCCGGATCCAGCCCCCGGGCCTTGAGTTTGACACCTAGATAATAGATAATTGCTTAACTCCACAATGTGTAAATTGATCTAGATCATCAACAGCTGTTTAACTACGCTAAGTATGTTGATCTAGATGATCGAGAATTGCTTAACTATGCTAGGTGTGAGTTGGTCTAGATCGGGGGTTTCCAACCTTGTCAACTTTAAAACTTGAGGAATTCTGGGAGTTAAAGTCCACAAGTCTTAAAGCCGACAAGCTTGGAGACTCCTGTTCTTGATCATCAACAGTTCTACATTTCTGAATGTTGGTGAGAATCTCTGCTTAAAATTATATGGAATGAACCCAGGCACAAACCGAGCAATCTAATAGACTCAGTACAATGCAGTGAGACATGCAAATCTGTACATTGGAGAAACAAAACAGCCCCTTCACAAACACATGGCACAACATAGGAGAACAAACCCATCAGAATAAGATTCAGCAGGCCATCTGCATTTGAAAGACAATACTTTTGAAGACAGCAAAGTCCACGTTCTGGACAGAGAGGACCGCTGGTTTGAAAGAGGGGTGTGTGTGTCAAAGAGATAATCTCCATTAGGATTGAACAACCCCCTCTCACCAGAGGGGGAGGGATACGACGCTGCCTGTCTCCAGACTACAACACAGTCCTTTTAGCAGTTCCAAGAAGCTTCCACAACCATTTGCACTATTCAGATAAACCTCCGAGTGGCCTCAACGACCCTCAGGAAGAATACTAACAACCAGAGGACTGCAAGGAATGTAAATCCTTCCATCCTCCACCACTCCCATCAGAAATGAAGAAGCTCCTTGGACGAGAAGCGAAAGGTCTTCAAGGTCTGTCGATATAATTTACATGGGCTTCAGTAAAGCATTTGATAAAGTAGATCATAACCTACTACTAGATAAAGTAGAAAAATGTGGGTTAGACAGCACCACCACCAGATGGATTCGTAACTGGCTGACCAACCGCACTCAACGTGTAGTCCTCAACGGAACTACATCCACATGGAGGGAAGTATACAGTGGAGTACCCTAAGGCTCTGTTTTAGACCCAGTACTCTTCATCAATGACTTGGACGAGGGGATAGATGGGGAACTCATCAAATTTGCAGATGACACCAAGCTGGCAGGAACAGCCAACACTCCAGAAGATAGGCTCAAGTTACAGAAGGATCTTGACAGACAAACATTGGGCGCTGACTAACAAAATGAAATTTTGAAATGAAATTCAACAAGTAAGGTTCTACATTTAGGCCAAAAAAACAAAATGCACAGGTATGTGGTACCTTGCTCAATAGTAGTACCTGTGAGAGGGATCTTGGAGTCCTAGTGGACAATCTCTTAAATATGAGCCAGCCGTGTGCAGCAGCTGCTTTGCCAACACAGTTCTAGGCTGCATCAACAGAGGGATAGAATCAAGATCACGTGAAGTGTTAATACCACTTTATAATGCCTTGGTAAGGCCACGCTTGGAATATTGCATTCAGTTTTGGTCGCCACGATGTAAAAAGGATGTTGAGACTCTAGAAAGAGTGCAGAGAAGAGCAACAAAGATGATTAGGGGACTGGAGGCTAAAACATATGAAGAACGGTTGCAGGAACTGGGTATGTCTAGTTTAATAAAAAGAAGGACTAGGGGAGACATGATAGCAGTCTTCCAATATCTCAGGAGTTGCCACAAAGAAGAGGGAGTCAAGCTATTCTCCAAAGCACCTGAGGGTAGAACAAGAAGCAATGGGTGGAAACTGATCAAGGAGAGAAGCAACCTGGAACTAAGGAGAAATTTCCTGACAGTTAAAACAATCAATCAGTGGAACAACTTGCCTGCAGAAGTTATAAATGCTCCAACACTGGAATTTTTTAAGAAAATGTTGGATAATCATTTGTCTGAAATGGTGTAGGGTTTCCTGCCTGGGCAGGGGGTTGGACTAGAAGGCCTCCAAGGTCCCTTCCGACTGTTGTTGTTGTTGTTGTTGTTGTTGTTGTTGTTGTTATTATTATTATTATTATTATTATTATTATTATTATTATTATTATTATTATTATTATTATTATTATAAAAACCAAGAAAATCCAGTTGCTTCTTGAAAAAAACACCTTTGGGGCACCCATGACCTGGATGACGATGAACCTCCATAGAAACCTGGACTAATCATAAAAAATCTTTTAAGAAATTGACTGTCGATAGTTACCAAACGCAGCCCCATCCATGGCAAGGGTCCGATAGTAGGATCTTCTGCTTGAACAGGGGGTTGGACTAGAAGACCTCTAAGGTCCCTTCCAACTCTGTTATTCTGTTACTCATCTTAAACCACAGCTGTTATTCTCAGCTTAGCTCTTCTCCTTTTTTTAAATCAATTTCTTTCGTCATGTATCACCTTCCCCTTTGAGACTGTCCGGTCAAATACTGTTTCTGTCCCCAAAATACATGTTCTAATAGAGGAGAATAGATTTAGAAGGATTAAAGCAATTTCCGCTTTTATTATTCCAGTCACTTCCATTTTCGAAAGTTAACGCATGCTTATTGATTTTTTCTGATTTGATTTATACCTTGCCTTCCTTCTAAAAGTAAACACTGGAACGCCTCTATTTTTTCGGCCATAATGACCTATTGGGAGAAGCCGGGCTAAGGAGAAGTCTAAGCAAGCCCGAAGGTGTTTCTCTCCATTCCATATTAACCCCTGCATCGTATCTATCTATCACCCACGAGGTACATTGCAAGAAAGAAGTGCAAAGGTTTCAAACGATTATCGGTAACCCTTCGACTTGGCACCACAACTGCGCCCAACATTTCTGGATGGTTGCTAAGTGAGTTTTGCCCCCTTTTATGAGCTCTCTTGCTGCCGTCGTTTGTTGTGACCGAGGCCCAAGTAGTGATTACCAAACACAATTCATTCCTCAACAAACTTATTTTATTAAAGCAGCTGAGAATTCATTCATTCTCAGCTTCGTCCCCAAAAAAAGTCTTAATAACCAGTCCTTAGACCTTATCACCAACCTTTGTTGTCTTTGGCAACCTGCCAAAGGCTTTTCTTGGCAAAACCCCCACAAAGTTCAAGAGATGCTGACACGAAGCACGGAAATCAACGTTGCTTTCCTACAAAGAGCCCAAAAGCCGTTGCTGCTCTTTTAAGCCTTATGGGAGGGGCCAGTCATCTTCTGGCCTTACTCCCGAGTCGTCCTATTTTCTTCAGCTGCTCTTGCCCTCTGCCAGCTCTTCGCATGCGTGCACTAAGAACAGGCTCCTCCTATTCCTCTGCCTCTCTGCTGTCCAACTCTGGGGGCTCCGGAGTCCGCGCATCGCTCCCAGATGGCCGTGGCACCATCTCTGCCTCTGACGCAGAGCTCTCGTCCAGGCATTCCCCAGACTCCAGGACTGGCCCATTGTTCTCCCCAGCCTCCTTACTATCCGACTCCGTTGGCAGGTCTGCGGGCTGCTGGCGGACCACAACATTGTTAAGCGAATCACCACAGCCGTTAAGTTAGTAACCCGGTTGTTAAGTGAATCTGGCTTTCCCCCCTTGACTTTGCTTGGAGAAGGGCAGGCTAGCCTCTTTTGGCAGCTGAGCTGTTGGCTTTCCCAAGGACTCTATCTAGGGCCGCTTAGGTCACTAATGAAGCAACCAGGGGATTTGAAGTAGCAACCCAGGGCTTGTCCAAGAATCCATCCTGGCTTGTCACATTCCGAGATTAGGCACTTCAGACCGTTGGCAAACCCGCAGCTGGCACGTTGCGTCACGCTGAAGCCAAAAACCGAAGGGACGCTCATTGGAGAACGTGCCAACCGAATGGAAAATATGGAAGAGATTTTGAATGCAGCCAATTGGGGTTGAGCCAGAACTTGTACGACCATGTGTAGAACGAGCGAAAATCTCTTGTCTCATTAGGTTCGGTGAAGCCAGAGCTCACAAAACATGTCTTCTGGTGTGTGTCCCACTCTGCCAAAGAAGGCTTATACATTGGGCAAATTATCCTTAATTTCCATAAATCTCTTTTGGTGAGCAAATCCATGAAGCTTTCTGTGTGATGCTCCGGGCCACAGGTCGTCATCCCTGGTTTTGGGTGTGTCGTGTCCCCCTCCCCCTCCGACAACCGGGTCTAGGAAGTCCATATCAGGCGTGGCAACGAAGCCTCTGCAGCTTTGCCAAATTCCTTCCAGGTTTCTCAGGGCAGGCAGGAGTCCAAGTTGTGACTTCAGCAAACTAGATGAGACTTTGCTTGACTCAAGGTTGGAATGCCAAAAGCAGGTCCTTTATAAAGGCTGTGGGGTGTGGCTCCATGACTCAGCATTTATCCAGGCCTGCCCCTCCCTTCCTTCTGCTGGCGTCACCTCTCAGATCTCCGGAAACGAGGATCCTCCCACTTTGAATTGTCTTCTGCTGTTTGAGAAAGGGAGGGGTCAGAAGGAGTAGGCCCGAGCAATTCCAATCCGTGGCTGTCTTCCTCTGATGGCTGAGCCAAAGGAACACACGCAGTATGAGTGAGGTTTGTTTGTTCATTCCTGACATCCTATCTGGGCATGGGGCCAGGGCTGGAGGCATGACAGGCCATTCATCTTCATTATCAGACTCGGAGTCTGATAGCAGAGACGGGAGGAGACGGGAGGGGCCTGGCTGAGGAGAGGAGGGAGGACGAGGCACAACAGGGTGGACCAACAGTTGTCCAGCTGGACCGAGAAACCTGAAGGCAAGAGAAGAAAGTCCTTGGAACCTGTGTCGTAGCTCTTCCAACTGGGACTGAATCGGAGGTCCATCATCTTAACAGCCCAGAAGTTTAACAAATTAACAAGAGTTGGAAGGGACCTTGTAGGTCATCTACTCCAACCCCCTGCTCAAGCAGGAGACCCTACACCATTACTGACAAATGGAAGTCCAGTCTTGTCTTGAAAGCCTCCAGTGATGAAGCTCCCACAACTTCCGAAGGCAAGCTGTTCTATCGGTTGTTCCGAAGGCAAACAGTTGTTACATGAATTTTACCCCCCCATTTAAGGGCTTTCCTCGCAACCGTTGTGGAGCGAATCACTGCCGTTGTTAAGTTAGTGAGGCAGCCGTTAAGTGAATCCGGCTTCCCAATTAACTCTGCTCGTCGGAGGGTCGCAAGAAGGGGATCACATGACCCCGGGATGCTGCGACCGTCATAAATATGAGTCAGTTGCCAAGCGTGTGAATTTCGATCATGTGACCGTGGGGATGCTGCAGCAGTCGTTAAGTGTGAAAAACGGTCGTAAGTCAGTGAGAGAGTATATCTGTGCACACACAGATCTGCTGTTGTGTGCAACTACACACCCATACCCTCCTACACAAGGTGTCCAAAGCCCCAACGTCTTAGTCCCACCTAAGGTATGAAAGCCAATTGGGTGACTTTGGGCCAATCGCCAGGAGATTATGAGTTCTAGTCCCACCTAAGGTATGAAAGCCAATTGGGTGACTTTGGGCCAATCGCCAGGAGATTATGAGTTCTAGTCCCACCTTAGGCATGAAAGCCAATTGGGTGACTTTGGGCCAATCGCCAGGAGACTGTGAGTTCTAGTCCCACCTTAGGCATGAAAGCCAATTGGGTGACTTTGGGCCAATCGCCAGGAGACTATGAGTTCTAGTCCCACCTTAGGCATGAAAGCCAATTGGGTGACTTTGGGCCAATCGCCAGGACGCTATGAGTTCTAGTCCCACCTCGGTGACTCTCAGCCCAATCAATTTCATGTGGTGGTTGTTGCAGGGAAAATAGAAGAAATACTAAGATACTTGTAGTTATTAGATACTCGTAGCCTTGAGTTATTTATAAAGATAATAAAAGTAAGATGTAAACCAACCAACCAACCAACCAGATAGTTCTTGACTTACTTACAAATGATCCCAACATTTCTGTTGCTGAACAAGACATTTGCTATGTGAGTTTTGCCCCCATTTTACAATCTTCCTTGCCACGGTTGTTAAGGGAATCTGGCTCCCTTGTCAACTTTGGCTGCCGGAAGGTCACAATCCTTTAGGATCACCATGACTCTGGTAACCATCATAAATATGAACCTGGCTGCCAGGCATCCGAATTTTGATTATTTGACTGAGTGGATCCTGCAACGGTTGTAAGAGTGAGAAAAATAGTAGTGAGTCACATTTTTTCATTGCCATTGTAAGTTTAGAATGGTCACGAAACAAACTGTTGTAAATTGAGGACTATCTGTAACAGCAAGCTCTAAATCTTGACCCTGCAGAAGAGCATTCTCCCTTTGAAATCTCCTGTTAGAAAAAGCAGCTTTACAAACCCTTCATCCCGGCGCTGGGCAGGGCAGACTCTTAATTCCTGTCTCCGGATTACCATATCCGCCAGATGGAGGCTGTCGGAGGAACCTTGCAAGTGGCATCTGTGGGCCGCCTGATGGGAACGCCCCGAAATTTTACACATCAGATGTGTGTGGTCCCGACGTGTGCGCACCCTCCCTGTCCCCTTCTCACTTTCTCCTTTGCTCAGATGCTGCAAACCTGCAAAATGAGAATAAATAATTGCCGCTAACAGAGAATGGAGGCCTGGCATCTTGAGCGTTGGCACAGGGCAGGAAAAATGGGGAGGGGGAGAGAGAGAGAGAGAGAGAGAGAGAGGAGAGGAGCAAGAAGAGAGACAGGAGAAAAGAGAGACGAGAAAGAAGACAGAGGAGAAAGAAGACAGAGGAGAGAGGAACAACAAGAGAGAAGAAAGAAGAGAGATGAGAGATGAGAAAGAAAGAAGTGAGAAAGGAGCAAGAAGAGTGGGAGGAGAAAGGAAAGAATAGAATAGAATAGAATAGAATAGAATAGAATAGAATAGAATAGAATAGAATAGAATTCAGTTGAATTCAGTTGAATTCAATTGAATTGAATTTTTATTGGCCACATGTGATTGGACAGGCAAGGAATTTGTCTTTGGTGCATATGCTCTCAGTGTACATAAAAGAAAAGATACCTTCATCAAGAATCATAAGGTACAACACTTAATGATAGTCATAGGATACAAATAAGCAATCAGGAAACAATCAATATCAATATACATCATAAGGATACAAGCAACAAAGTTACAGTCATACTGAGAGAGATGAGAAAGGAGAAAGAAGAGATGAGAAAGAAGAGAGGGAGGAGAAAGAAGAGGAGAGAAGCAAGAAGAGAGAGAAAGAGAGGAGAGTGGTGGGTTACGCAAGCAGCATGGGCTATGCGGGAAGATCCCTCTACACCAGAGGTTCCCATCTACTGGTCCGTGGACCAGTACTGGGCCGCGGCATGCCAGAAACTGGGCTGCGCAAACAAGCCAAGCCCCATCTACAGTATGTAGGCAGCACAGGAAACCACATCCCCTCCAATCCTCTGAAAAACTTTTATCCACAGAAGCGGTCCCTGGTGCCCCAAAGGTTGGGGCCCTGTGCTCTACACAACAGCCAGTGATTCATCTGCATCACTCTAACTTAGGGGTCCCAAACCCCAAGTCTGTGGTCCGGTACGGGCATGTCAGCAACCGGGCCGCACAAACAAGCGAAGCCCCCTTCGCGGGATGCAGGCAGCAGGTGAAACCACACCCCCTCCGCTTCACGGGAAAACCTCTCTCCACGGAACTGGTCCCCCCACCCCAAAATTGGAGCCGCTGCTCTACTGGATAGACCGTTCGTGGCACAGCGACGGCGCAAGCTTAAATCTTATTGGAGTTTCAGGCAAATCTGCGGCTAAGCCAGCATTTGTCAAGTAAATCCCCAGCTCGCAGTCCATTTAGCTGGCTTGGTCCCCGGTTACTTTTTTTTCAGCCGTCGATCCTCTCCCGTCCTTCCAATCCCGTTTAGTGGGAACAGGATTAGCCATCAGATGGAGCCTGGGGTCAGTTCCTGCAAGTCTTTGTGGCGAGTCTTCGGGCTTTGAGCAGACCCCAGATTTGGCAGCCCTTCAGCTGCTTTGGGGCTGCAGGTGCCAGGCTTCCCAGCTGGCATAGCTTAGGAGCTGTGGTCCCTGCATGCTGATTAGAGGATCACTCAACAACAATTTACGGCACGAGGAATGCGCGACAAACAGGCAGAAGTCTAGCTGAGCGCATCCATAAACACCAACTAGCAATTAGAAGACAAGATGAAAACTCCTTCGCTGAAGAATACACAGACAAACTCCACCGTAGTTTCAATAGGGAAATTTTGAGCATCCTAGACCAGAACAGAATAACAGAGTTGGAAGGGACCTTGGAAGTCTTCTGGTCTGACCCTCTGCTCAGGCAGGAAACCCCTATACCGTTTCAGACATGGCGAGCCAGTCTCTTTTTGAAAACCTCCAGTGTTGGAGCACTCACAACTTCTGGAGGCAAGCCATTCCACTGATCGATTGTTGTCGCTGTCAGGCAATTTCTCCTAAATTGGTTGTCCCCTTGATTAGTTTCCACCCGTTGCTTTTTGTCCTGCCTTCAGGTGCTTTTGAGAATAGGACCAAGCCAAGTCCCAAAAACTAGTCAGAGAATTCCTGGAAGCCTGGCGCTCAGACAAACCAGCCATCAACAGGCACACAGAGCTCAACAATGTGTACATACCATTTAAAAGAGGCAACTCAAAGAGCGAAAGGATGCGAAGACAACCTTGTCAGCAGTCAACAGCAAATAAGCAGAGCTCAACACCAAGATTAACACTAGACAACAATCAAGCAATTACCGGTACCAACTCAGACAAACAAGCAAACAGGAATCAACATCTCTCTCAAGGAACCACTAAAAAGGGTCCTTGAGTGGCTCAGACTGCTAAGACAGTCTGTTATTAACAGCAGCTGCTTGCAATTACTGCAGGTTCAAGCCCCACCAGGCCCAAGGTTGACTCAGCCTTCCATCCTTTATAAGGTAGGTAAAATGAGGACCCAGATTGTTGGAGGCAATAAAAGTTGACTTTGTATATAATATACAAATGGATGAAGACTATTGCTTGACACAATGTAAGCGGCCCTGAGTCTTTGGAGAAGGGCGGGATATAAATTCAAATTAAAAAAAAAAAAGAACACTCCCACCAACACTGAATGGGTGTATTACTTGCATATAAACAGAAAGCAAACCCCATTGTCCTCTATTACTGATGATGTTACCTAGTTGGGTCATGAAACATCTGCAAGAAAACAACCAAGCCCAGAGAGCAACAGGGACCCCACAGTTCTCTTCTTCTTCTTCTTCTTCTTCTTCTTCTCCTCCTCCTCCTCCTCCTCCTCCTCCTCCTCCTCCTCCTCCTCCTCCTCCTCCTCCTCCTCCTCCTCCTCCTCCTCCTCCTCTTCACAAATCCCCTCCCTTGTTGCATTGCTGATGTTACCTAGTTGGGTCATGGAACATCTGCACGAAAACAACCAAGCCCAGAGAGCAACAGGGACCCCACAGTTCTCTTCTTCTTCTTCTTCTTCTTCTTCTTCTCCTCCTCCTCCTCCTCCTCCTCCTCCTCCTCCTCCTCCTCCTCCTCCTCCTCTTCACAAATCCCTTCCCTTGTAGCATGGATGATGTTACCTAGTTGGGTCATGAAACATCTGCAAGAAAACAACCAAGCCCAGAGAGCAACAGGGACCCCACAGTTCTTCTTCTTCTTCTTCTTCTTCTTCTTCTTCTTCTTCTTCTTCTTCTTCTTCTTCTTCTTCTTCTTCTTCTTCTTCTTCTTCTTCTTCTCCTCCTCCTCCTCCTCCTCCTCCTCCTCCTCCTCCTCCTCCTCCTCCTCCTCCTCCTCCTCCTCCTCCTCCTCCTCCTCTCCAAAAACCCCACTCCCTTCTACCAGTAGCACCGATGACGTTCCCTAGTTGGATCATGAAATGTCTGCAAGAAAGCAACCAAGTTCAGAGAGCACCAAGCCCCCTACAGTCCTCCTCCTCCTCCTTTTTCTCTCCACAAACCCTTCTAGTACTGATGATGCTACCTCCCTGGGTGATGAAACGTCTGCAAGAAAACCACCAAGCCCTCAGAGGGCCAAGAACGCTATAATTCCACCCTGGACTACAAATATTCTCTTCTGTCGGTCATAAAGAGAGTCTTGCAGACAGTTAGCGGCTGCAAGCGCCCCGTACTTAACAGATTATAGCAGACGTAGTCAATTTCTTTTGGCGGTTGTTCCAGCGTCCCGTTCTCTGCAGAGGCCTAAGTCCCTCGTTCCCATCGGGGAAGCTAAAATTGCGTTACGTTTTTCTGCTGACTGGCGTGCAGAAGTGCTGAGTTTTCTCTTTCCCTCAGACCGGTGTTAACATTCTCCCCTCTTTTTTTTTGCAAGGAGCAAAATCACTTAAGATCCTTTATAAATCCAGCCTCCGACTTGGACAATGTCTGCCTTTCTCGGCCGCTAAAAAAAAAAAAAAAAAAATGCAAATTCCAGGGGCGGGGTGCCCTCCCCGATTCCGACGCAGCTTCGAGCCTTAATAAAGGGGCGTTTAAATAGGGTGGATTAGCAGTTTTCCTGATCTATGAACAAGATCGCCCCTCCCCCGCAGTGATTTGCACATTGCGAAATCAATTTGAACACAAGGCCCCCAAATTGAATTTGGGGTGGGGGTTTTTTTGTGTGTGTGTGTGGGGAAATTGCACTTATCGGCGTGAACCATTAAATTCGCTGTTTAATATGTACTTTCCGGCTCAGTTGGTTCGAATCTCATTGCCCTTTATCTGTATAAATTTAATTAGGCCCGATATCATCGGTATATTATAGAACTAATTAAAGATTTAGATAAGTGCGGAAGGGGCTCCTTTTAATGCCCTATAATAAAGTTCTACTCAGGGGTGGGGGGGGAGAAAAGAAAGAAAAAAAGAACAGGGCCTCGAGGTTTTCTTGCTAAATTACTTATGGGGGGGCGTACGGGACCCCTACTTTGAAAGCAGCGTCGTGGGAGGGCTCCCCCCAACCCTGCCTTTTCTATAATTAACCTGCGCACAACATCATTAGCAGCTTTTGGTAGACAAAATCGTAGAAAAAATTTCTTTTCCTGAGACAGACAATTAGTGTCTCAGGATACAACAATTTTACCAAAATTGGTAGGCTCTTTAGTCAGGCAGGTTGTTGTTGTTGTTTAATGACCCTGTTGCGGAGTGGAGTCGGGACGACTGAATGGAGCGGAGTGTTTTACTGGCCGGATGCCCTTCCTGTTGCCAATGCGGAGTTTTTGCGGAAGATATATTCTCATTGTGCCCAGAAAGAGAAAAAAAAACCTCTACCTAGGATCGAACTCACAGCCTCCTGATTGTGAGGTGAGAGTTCCCACCTCTAGGCCACCATGCAGTCAGACATGCAGTCGTGCAGGTTCCTCAGCTAAAAATGAACTGAAGGCTCAATTTTGTGACTTAAATTTGGCTGGGTTTCCATCAACGGGATATACAGGCAGGCATAGAATCCTAGGGCTGGAAGGGACCCTTGGAGGTCTTCTAGTCCAGCCCCTATTCAAAGCAGGAGTCCTTATATCATCTCGGTCAAATGGTTGCCCAATTTTTCCTTAGAAACCTGGAGTGGCCACAATTTCTGGAGGCAGGCAGTTCCGATGGTTAGTTTCTCAGGAAATTTCTCCGTAGTTCTAGGTTGCTTTCTCTCTATGTTGAGATTAAAACCACGTTCTCTGAGATGGCACATTGGATTTGGGCAAACTTTTTTAAAGCGTCGGTCAAACAGAAGGAAAAAGATCCTTCTTCCTCTTCTTCTTTTTCTTTTCCCCTCCCTTTTTCTTCTCCTCCTCCTCCTTCCTGGCCCAGGGAAACCCTCTAGCCTACAAACGCAGCTCCAATCAGCCCCAAGCAGAATTTCTCCGTGATTATCTTAAACTGAGCTATGATTAGATGATTTCGGCAGGATGTGATGAGCTCGGACTCTGAAATGTCAGATTAGCCCCGTCTCCCCCCAGATCTTTCTTTTCCCTCCCTGTTCCCGTTCAAAAATTTAATTAAAACCCACCCTTCTCTTTCAGCTTAAAATTCAGCCCCAGTATATTCATTGTGGGAATTGTTTCCACGGCTTGGGAAATCCTTGCCATGTGTTGCAAATGTTCAGAGAGGAAAATCAAAAATTAAATTCTGACATCTCCCTCCATCATTTGGGATTTTTTCCCCTAACCTGAAATTCAGTGGTCGCTCCGTTTCAGGCCCATTTGCAGGAAACTTACACAGGTAGACTTGACGATCACAATTGAGCCCAAATTTTCTGTGGCTAAGTGAAACAGTTGTTACGTGAGTTTCGTCCCATTTTATGACCTGCCTTGCTACCGTTGTTAAGCAAAGCTCTGCATTTCTTAAATGTTGTACCTTAGAATTCTTTGTTTTTAATTTGCATTTATATCCCGCCCTTCTCCGAAGACTCAGGGCGGCTTACACTATGTCGAGCAATAGTCTTCATCCATTTGTATATTATATACAAAGTCAACTTTTATTGCCCCCAACGATCTGGGTCCTCATTTTACCTACCTTATAAAGGATGGAAGGCTGAGTCAACCTTGGGCCTGGTGGGACTAGAACCTGCAGTAATTGTTCTCAATGTCAGGGAATTTCTCCTTAATTTTAGATCGCTTCTCTCCTTGATTAGTTTCCACCCATTGCTTCTTGTCCTGCCTTCAGGTGCTTTGGAGAATAGCTTGACTCCCTCTTCTTTGTGGCAGCCCCTGAGATATTGGAACACAGCTATCATGTCTCCCCTAGTCCTTCTTTTTGTTAAACTAGACATGCCCAGTTCCTGCAACCGTTCTTCATAGGTTTTAGCCTCCAGTCCCCTCATCATCTTTGTTGCTCTTCTCTGCACTCTTTCTAGAGTCTCAACATCTTTTTTACATCATGGCAACCAAAACTGGATGCAATATTCCAAGTGTGGCCTTACCAAGGCATTATAAAGTGGTATTAACCCTTCACGTGATCTTGATTCTATCCCTCTGTTTATGCAGCCCAGAACTGTGTTGGCTTTTTTGGCAGCTGCTGCACACGGCTGGCTCCTATTTAAATGGTTGTCCACTAGGACTCCAAGATCCCTCTCACAGGTACTACTATTGAGCCAGGCAATACCTATTCTCTACCTGTGCATCTGGTTTGGTTTTGTTTTGTTTTTTCTGCCTAAGTTCAGGAAACGCCCAAACAAGCCACATCCTTGATTCTGCCAGGAATATGATATGGAAAACCATCAAGCAAAACTCAGGGCCCTCTTTAATGTTACTGCTTCGATATAATTCCTGTTGTTTGTCCCATTATCACCACAGAATTCCTGATGGTGCCCAATGTATCTTCTCCAACTTGCCAACTCAGCACTCCCAGATCCAGCGTTTCTCAATCTTTACTAAGTTTAAGAAGTCTGGATTTCAATTCCCAGAATTCCCCAACCAGCATGGCCGGCTGGGAATTGAAATCCAGACTTCTTAAAGTTACCAAGGTTGAGAAAGGAGTCAAGTTCTAACTTGAGTTGTATTCAAACTTCCCTAGAAGGCATCAAATCCAAGCAGAGATGGACCATGAAGTCCTAAAAATTCTTGTTCTTTGACCTAAAAAGTTCTCTCTAGCCCTGTTCATTCTGGGATGGGGAATTCTGGGAGTTGAGACTTCTTAAATTTGCCAAGATTGAGAAAAGAGTCAAGTTCTAAGTTGAACTGTATTCAAACTTCTCCAGAAGGCACCAAATCCAAGAAGAGATGGACCATGAGGTCCTAAAAATTGATTTTTGCTCTCTGACCTAAAAAGTTAGGAAAAAATAGAATAACAGAGTTGGAAGGGACTCTTAAAGTTGCCAAGATGGAGAAAAGAGTCAAGTTCTAAGTTGAGTTGTATTCAAACTTCTCCAGAAGGCACCAAATCCAAGCAGAGATGGACCATGAGGTCCTAAAAATTGATTCTTGCTATCTGACCTAAAAAGTTCTCTCTAGCCCTTTTCTTTGAGAAGCGTTATGAGGTAACCCCACCATCTGGACGCTGACTTTCCTCATTTTACACAACACAGACCCACAAATCTTGGACCAGAGCCTTTTTTATTTTTTATTTTGACTTAATGCAAACATGAGTGAATGTTTATATTCCCCTCCCTTCTTCTCAGAGAAGGCTCCGTGGGGAGAAATGATCAAGCGGGGGGCCTCCCAGAAACCCTCTAGCCTACAAACGCAGCTCCAATCAGCCCCAAGCAGAATTTCTCCGTGATTATCTTAAACTGAGCTGTGATTAGGTGATTTCGGCAGGATGTGATGAGCTCGGACTCTGAAATGTCAGATTAGCCCCGTCTCCTCCCAGATCTTTCTTTTCCCTCCCTGTTCCCGTTCAAAAATTTAATTACAACCCACCCTTCTCTTTCAGCTTAAAATTCAGCCCCAGTATATTCATTGTGGGAATTGTTTCCGCGGCTTGGGAAATCCTTGCCGTGTGTTGCAAATGTTCAGAGAGGAAAATCAAAAATTAAATTCTGACATCTCCCTCCATCATTTGGGATTTTTTCCCCTAACCTGAAATTCAGTGGTCGCTCCGTTTCAGGCCCATTTGCAGGAAACTTACACAGGTAGACTTGACGACCACAATTGAGCCCAAATTTTCTGTGGCTAAGTGAAACAGTTGTTACGTGAGTTTCGTCCCATTTTATGACCTGCCTTGCTACCGTTGTTAAGCAAAGCTCTGCATTTCTTAAATGTTGTACCTTAGAATTCTTTGTTTTTAATTTGCATTTATATCCCGCCCTTCTCCGAAGACTCAGGGCGGCTTACACTATGTCGAGCAATAGTCTTCATCCATTTGTATATTATATACAAAGTCAACTTTTATTGCCCCCCCAACAATCTGGGTCCTCATTTTACCTACCTTATAAAGGATGGAAGGCTGAGTCAACCTTGGGCCTGGTGGGACTAGAACCTGCAGTAATTGTTCTCAATGTCAGGGAATTTCTCCTTAATTTTAGATCGCTTCTCTCCTTGATTAGTTTCCACCCATTGCTTCTTGTCCTGCCTTCAGGTGCTTTGGAGAATAGCTTGACTCCCTCTTCTTTGTGGCAGCCCCTGAGATATTGGAACACAGCTATCATGTCTCCCCTAGTCCTTCTTTTTGTTAAACTAGACATGCCCAGTTCCTGCAACCGTTCTTCATAGGTTTTAGCCTCCAGTCCCCTAATCATCTTTGTTGCTCTTCTCTGCACTCTTTCTAGAGTCTCAACATCTTTTTTACATCGTGGCAACCAAAACTGGATGCAATATTCCAAGTGTGGCCTTACCAAGGCATTATAAAGTGGTATTAACCCTTCACGTGATCTTGATTCTATCCCTCTGTTTATGCAGCCAGAACTGTGTTGGCCTTTTTTGGCAGCTGCTGCACACGGCTGGCTCTATTTAAATGGTTGTCCAATAGGACTCCAAGATCCCTCTCACAGGTACTACTATTGAGCCAGGCAATACCTATTCTCTACCTGTGCATCTGGTTTGGTTTTGTTTTGTTTTTTCTGCCTAAGTTCAGGAAACGCCCAAACAAGCCACATCCTTGATTCTGCCAGGAATATGATATGGAAAACCATCAAGCAAAACTCAGGGCCCTCTTTAATGTTACTGCTTCGATATAATTCCTGTTGTTTGTCCCATTATCACCACAGAATTCCTGATGGTGCCCAATGTATCTTCTCCAACTTGCCAACTCAGCACTCCCAGATCCAGCGTTTCTCAATCTTTACTAAGTTTAAAGTCTGGATTTCAATTCCCAGAATTCCCCAACCAGCATGGCGGCTGGGAATTGAAATCCAGACTTCTTAAAGTTACCAAGGTTGAGAAAGGAGTCAAGTTCTAACTTGAGTTGTATTCAAACTTCCCTAGAAGGCATCAAATCCAAGCAGAGATGGACCATGAAGTCCTAAAAATTCTTGTTCTTTGACCTAAAAAGTTCTCTCTAGCCCTGTTCATTCTGGGATGGGGAATTCTGGGAGTTGAGACTTCTTAAATTTGCCAAGATTGAGAAAAGAGTCAAGTTCTAAGTTGAACTGTATTCAAACTTCTCCAGAAGGCACCAAATCCAAGAAGAGATGGACCATGAGGTCCTAAAAATTGATTTTTGCTCTCTGACCTAAAAAGTTAGGAAAAAATAGAATAACAGAGTTGGAAGGGACTCTTAAAGTTGCCAAGATGGAGAAAAGAGTCAAGTTCTAAGTTGAGTTGTATTCAAACTTCTCCAGAAGGCACCAAATCCAAGCAGAGATGGACCATGAGGTCCTAAAAATTGATTCTTGCTATCTGACCTAAAAAGTTCTCTCTAGCCCTTTTCTTTGAGAAGCGTTATGAGGTAACCCCACCATCTGGACGCTGACTTTCCTCATTTTACACAACACAGACCCACAAAACTTGGACCAGAGCCTTTTATTTTATTTTTTTGACTTAATGCAAACATGAGTGAATGTTTATATTCCCCTCCCTTCTCCTCAGGGAAGGCTCCGTGGGGAGAAATGATCAAGTGGGGGGCCTCCCAGAAACCCCTCTGAGATATTATAAAAATAATAATAACCTCATTTGGCGAGGAGGCGGGTCGCAATGAAACAATTCTCCCTTGAGTGCCATCAGGACGTGTCTCCATTTAAATGCTAATTTTCACCTCTAACCCAGGACCTCTCTAAACAAAACCAAGCCTCGCGAAGGTGATTTTCTCGACTTAATCATGATCAGCCTTCCATCTCTAGGGAGGGAGAGAAAAATAGATTTGATCATTTACAGAGTTCCTTAATCTCCAAACCTTACAGGATTCATCTCTGTAAGTAATTCACCACCCATGGCCTCGGTTTTCTCCTATTTATTGCTTCGGTTTTCGGCATGTCTATCTTCCTTGCAGTTACCTCCGTAAATCTGGACTTTTGATTCCTTTTTTTTTTTTTAAATAGAAGAAACATCCGTTTTCAAATAAATATAATTTGGGGAAAAAACCACAATATTTTCGTTTAGGATGGCAGGGCGTCTGACAGCTAGCCAGGAAATGATGCTACCATTTTTTAAAAGGAAAAAGAAGATTTGGAAGTGATTAGCGATGTTATTTTTTGGCGTGCATTGCATCTATGATTATTCCATTAAATATAGAATCCTTATGATTCTTGACGAATGTACACTGAGAGCACATACACCAAAGACAAATCCCTTGTGTGTCCAATCACACTTGGCCAGTAAAAATTCTATTCTATTCTATTCTGTTCTGTTCTATTCTATTCTGTTCTGTTCTGTTCTATTCTGTTCTATTCTATTCTGTTCTGTTCTATTCTATTCTATTCTGTTCTATTCTATTCTATTCTGTTCTGTTCTATTCTATTCTGTTCTGTTCTATTCTGTTCTATTCTATTCTGTTCTATTCTGTTCTGTTCTATTCTATTCTGTTCTATCCTATTCTGTTCTATTCTATTCTGTTCTATTCTGTTCTGTTCTGTTCTATTCTATTCTATTCTATTCTATTCTATTCTATTCTATTCTATTCCATTCCTTATTCTATTCTATTCTATTCTATTCTATTCCATTCCATTCCTTATTCTATTCTATTCTATTCTATTCTATTCCATTCCATTCCATTCCATTCCATTCCTTATTCTATTCTATTCTATTCCATTCCATTCCTTATTCTATTCTATTCTATTCTATTCTATTCTATTCTATTCTATTCTTAAAATCTGCTGCTCAAATCATACATTTTTTCTACCCTGATCTTGTCTCATCTTCCCCCAAAAAATATATTGGCAAGAAGCCAATAAGCATTGGATGTATTTGTTCATTTGTTTTCCACTTAAAAATATGATTTTTTGGATTTCTGGGTAAGGTGTTCCAAATCACTGTTACTTTCAGCGTTAATCATTTATTTAACAAGCTTATATAGCCACCCACCTAACAGAAGGAATTCCGGGTGGTGAACAAGAATCAAAAGGCCCCATGACAAGCTGATGTTCAAAGAATCATTCAGAATAAAACTGGAAGGGACCTTGGAGGTCTTCTAGTCCAACCCCCTGCTCACACAGAAGACCCTTTACCGTTTCAGACAAGTCACTGTCCAGTCTCTTCTTAAAAGCCTCCGTTGATGGAGCACCAAGGCGACTGCCTAGGTGGCTCAGTGGCTAAGATGTTGAGCTTGTCGATCAGAAAGATGGTGGTTCGAATCCCCAGAATAGGTCTGCGTGAGCAGGGGGTTGGACTAGATGACCTCCAAGGTCCCTTCCAACACTGTTACTGTTACCTATAACTTCTGGAGGAAGTTGTTCCCCTGGTTAATTGTCCTCACTGTTAGGAAGTTTCTCCTTAATTTCAGATTGTTCTCTCCTTGATGAGTTTGCATCCGTTGTTTCTTGTCCTGCCTTCTGGTGCTTTGGAAAACAACGTGACCCCCCTCTTCTTTGGGGCAGCCCCTGGAATGCTACTATCATGTCCCCCTGGTTCTTCTTTTCTCTAGACTGCAACCGTTCTTCATATATTTTGGTCTCCAAGCCTTTAAGCATCTTATTTGCTCTTCTTCCCACTTTTTCCAAAGTCTCAATGTCTTTTTTCTAATTGGTTTACCAAAACTGGATGCCAGATTCCAGGTGTGGCCTTACTAAGGCTTTACGTTGGATTCCCAAGAATTTTATGGATTGGTAATTGTGGGCCAGAACCATGGTGCCCCCTGGTGAACAGTAACAGTAACCACTGTGATACAACCAGGACCGGATCACCTGCAGCTAATCCTCGAATTACGACCACAATTGAGGCCAAAATTTATGTTCCGAAGTGAGAAGTTTCTTAAGTGAGTTTGGCCGCATTTTACGAATTTTCTCGCCACACGTGTTAAGTGAATCACTGCAGTTGTTAAATGAGTAACGCCGTTGTTAAGTGAATCTGGCTTCTCCATTGACTTTGCTGGTCAGGTCCCAAAAGGGGATCACGTGACCCCGGGACACTGCGCACCGTCATAAATATGAACCAGTTGTCAAGCATCCGAATGCTGCAACGGTCATTAAGTCAGAAGTCACTTTTTCCAACTTTGAACGGTCACTAAATGAACCGTTGTAAGTCAAGGACTTGCCTGTCTTGTCCTGCCAGTTTCACTGAAGCCCGAACAGGAGCCAGGCGTGGTAAGAATTCTCCTCGGCATTTGAATCGAGCTGCATTTCCTGCCAAATTGTATCGGCCGGTCTCTTCTCCCAAAAACTAGATGGAATATTTTTCAACCGCCGTAGGCAAAACCTGTGAAAGACAGCGGGGCTACATGGAGGATTTGACTAACTCGTCCATATTTCATTATTTGATAGCATCAGGAGTACCGGCCACATCGAATTGCTTTGGCAAAAGAAAACAGGAAGCCCTCCGGATCAATATTTATTCATCCATTTCCCAGACAAGGGAGGCAAACACACCAAGCCGAGCACTTAATCAAACAAATCATTTCCCAAACATCGGCCGACTGGCCAAAGGCATAGAACAGGCCTAGCAGAGGGAGTTTTTAATTGCAGGCAGCTCAAAAGGAACGCGGCTTCCTTCCTTCCTTCCTTGGATAATGGCGGTTTATTTCAATTAAAAATCATCCAATCTTCCCAGGACTGAGGGATGCTGTAAGTCCTGAAAGGGAGGGAGCTTGACCTCTGGGCAAGGAAGAGGGGCAGGCACTTTGACCCCAAAGCAGGGAGAGCCACTCCTTTCTGACCTCAGACTCTTTCAGCCAAGGATGAGCTGTGGACTTCAGAAAAGCCTCTTCTCCCCCGTGGTCAGCCTTGGCTGCAGAATTGCTCTGGACTGAAGGCTGCTACTCGTCCATCCCAACCCATTCCCTCTCTTCCCAGTTCAAATCATCCCATCTAAATTCATTCCCTCCCATCCCAAAGCATCCAACCCAACCCAAGCTATCCCATCCCGATTCATTTCATCCCACCCCAATGCATTTAATTCCAACCCAACCTATCTCATCTCAATGCATCTCATCCCAACCAACCCATCCCAACATATCCTATCCTATCCTATCCCATCCCAACCCATCCCAATGCATCACTACCCAACCCATCCCATCCCATCCCAACCTAACCTAACCCATCCCAACCCAACCCATCCTAACTGAACTCAACGCATCCCATCCCAATGCATCTAATTCCAACCCAACCCATTCTAACTGAACTCACCGCATCCCATCCCAATGCATCTAAATCCAACCCAACCCATCCTAACTGAACTCATCCCATCCCAATGCATCTAAGTCCAACCCAATCCATCCTAACTGAACTCAACGCATCCCATCCCAATGCATCTAATTCCAACCTAACCCATCCTAGCTGAACTCAACACATCCCATCCCAATGCATCTAAGTCCAACCCAACCCATCCAAAATATCCTATCCCATCCCAATCCATCCCATTCCAATGCATCACAAGCCAACCCAACCCAAACCATCCCAACTTAACCCATCCCAACCCATTCTAACCTAACCCAACCCAGCCCATTCCAATGCATCCTATCCCAATCCACCCTAAACCATCCCAATCAAACCCATCTCATCCCTTCCGAATGCCTCCCAACCCAACCCATCCTCTTTTTTCTAGGAGACCTTGGCTGTCTTTTTTGTCCACCTTATCTTTTCCTTTTTCCTCCACTTCAAGAACCAAAGCACCCCTCTTAACCTTTCTAGGCTGACGACCTTCTGCTCAAGGGGAGAGACATCCAAAGAGTTGCCTCCTTCCATAACAGTGCCTTCCATAAAACCATAAAGGGGGAGAAAAATAAAAACATAAAAAGACCATAGCAAAGTTTAGCCATGCGATAACAAAGTAAACCTTGACTTTGCCTTGCAGGCAGTATTACGAGATGCTGTACAACATGGCGGACGAGCTGCTCAACCTGGTGGTGGATCAAGGCGTGAAGTACACGGAGCTGGAGTACATCCACGCCCTGAGCTTACTCCACCGCAGCCAGACCGGCGTGGGAGACCAGACCACGCAAAACATGAGGTTGCAACGCCTGAAAGAGATCATCTGCGAGCAGGCCGCCATCAAGCAAGCCACCAAGGATAAGAAAATCACCACCGTGTAGCTTAGTCTACTAGCAGCAGCCATATCCCTTCGCAGCCTGTAGAAGCAACGAAGGGGAATTTCTCTATTTGGGGTAACGTTTGGGTATTCTGGCCTTTTCCGGTTAGCTTCTTCGCTGGGGCGGGTGGGCGGGGTGAGTTGGAGATCTTCTCCGTGGCTTGCTGGGATCCTTAAATCCGTGGCACGTCAACGGGGCCTTGGATTGCCATTTACGGGGAGTTGCTTCTCTTGAAATGTAATGGGCAGATAAGGGTGAGGAAGAAGGAAGGGGAGGGTTGTCTCGTTGATCCAGAAGGATCTGAATTGGAAAAAAAAAATTATGGAACCGATTCTAACCAAGGTTCAGCTCTCAAAAAGGGGAGAGGAACCGGTTCCACGCCTACAGACAGGTTTCTGGCTGGCCCATTGTTGTTCTAGAGTGATGGTAAGGCAGGGGTGAAATCTACTTACCTTCCCTATCGGTTCAGAAGTGTGTGCACGCATCACGTGCGATTTTGGACCCTATGCTCATGCGCAGAGGGTAAAGAACAGATTCTGACTGGTTCAGGCGAACCGGTAGCGGCGGGTGGTTCGCCTGAATCAGTGCGAATCGGTAGCATTTCACCCCTGTGTTAAGGGTATTAAGCATTGGGCCATGTTATGAATGGGTGTTCTTTCCAGAATTTCATTTACTTTTCAATATTTATTGCAATTATCTTCACGCAGGACTGTGCTCCATTTAATCACTCAATGGTGTTGAGGATATATATATTTATATATATATATATATTTTCCTCCTAGAGTTTGGGTCCTTATGGCTCGCTTTAGTACTTAGTAGCATTATTTTACTCTTTATTTTACACCAATTTCAAGAGGCTGGGTTGGCTTCCACTCTGCAGTTCTCACATTGGCTTGGTCTCTCAAGACCCCACCTTGCCCAGAAAGATTGGCAAATGGGACCAGCAGAAGTCGAGTTAATTTGCATGGCAGATGCCCGGATTTTCACGATCAGCCAATCCAAAACCACGACGTGACCAGTGACATTTGAAGGAATCTAGAGGGACGTCGGGGAGGATCCCATCAGGGCTAGTTTGGATCTGATCATTCTGTCTCCTGGGGTAAAAAAATAAATAAAATTGGGATCAATCCAGACCCTGATTTTGAGAATTCGGTGAGTTGTTTTTTTCCCCCCTTGCTTTATTATAAATATTTTTGAGGATGTGAAGGGAGCAGCAATTTTGATCGTCGTCCCCATGTTCTTGGCTGCCCATTGTCTCCCTGGAGAGCGCAAAGCCAAAAAATCCCTTTCTTTGATCTGATCTTCCATCCCTCTCCTGCTTTCCCTTGCTTTCCCTCTTGGTTCAACTGGAAAATTAAAAGATAATTTTGAAACTCCTCCAGACTGCATTGTGGGCTCCTTCGATGCACCAAGGATCTCTTTGGATGGTTACAGGTAGTCCTCGACTTACGGCCACGATTGAGACCAACATTTCTATTGCTCACCCATTTGTTAAATAGGTTTTGCCCCATTTTATGACTTTTCTTGCCACTGTCGTTAAGTGAACCATTGCAGTTTCATCACGGTTAACGTCATCAGTGCTAGAAAGGAGTGGCGTTTGCAGAGAGGAGGAGGAGAAGGACTGTGGGGTCCTTGGTGTTCTCTGAGCTCGGTTGTTTTCTTACAGACGTTTCAACACCCAACTAGGTAACACCATCAGTGTTAGAAGGGAGTGGGGTTTGCAGAGAGGAAGAAGAAGAAATTTCCATAGGCTTCTCTGCACCAAAAAATACTTACAGCTCAGGTTGAAATGTGGAGCTCTTGATGCACTCTGAGCTTGGTGGTTTTGTTGCAGATATTTTAAGACCCAACTAGGTAACATCATCAGGGAGTGGAGTTTGCTGGAGGGGAAGAGGAAGACTGCGGCTACTTTGGTGCTGTCTGGTTGTTTTCTTTTAGACGTTTCACTACCCAACTAGGTAACATCATCAGTGCTGGAAGGGAGTAAGGTTTGCTCTCTGTTTATATACACCCTCGTCTAGCTCTGATGATGTTACCTAGCTCAGGTAATGAAAACGTCTGCAAGAAAACCATCACGCTCAAGAGACCACCGAAGACCCTAATAAAGCCCGCTCCGTCTTCAGCAGGGCATCCGCAAAGCGATCCGAAGGGTTAGCAAGACAGAGGCACCCAAGGGCCGTGGTTTTTTTACTCTGCCGCAGCCGAGCAGAACAGAACAGATGGAAGAATTTCCCCACCCTAAAGTTTTTAATAACCTTTCCTCTCGGCTGAACCTTTGCAAATCCCAGCGGAAGGGCCGGGTCTTTTGCAGATGGTGGGAAATAAACTCCGGAGCACTTCAGGGTGTGGAGAACTCATTAACCTAAGCTGGCAGGCTGCCGGCTTTCTCCAAAATTCAAGAAAGCTCCTTGGGAGACCAACTTCTCTCTCTCTCTCTCTCTCTCTTTCGCTCTTATAATGTCCACCAGGGCAGCAGCTCAAGACTTTCATGGATGTTTTGCCAGCTTAACCATTAATTTGATTAGAGGTGGGTTGTTGTTGTTTTTTTCTGGGTATAGAAGCCAGCATTTCCAGATGGAAAACTCTGCAGGATTTTTTTTTAAATGAGCCATTCTCTTCCTCGGTGATTCCTTTGACAGCCAAGCCCAGGCCCGTGAGCTGAACAGCAGGCCAGCTGGGGAGGCAATTGAAACCAAATAAATTTGATTTTAGGGGGAAAAAATGTTGCAGGACCAGCTATGCAGCTCTGGGGTAGCAAATAACTCCCTCAAATCTCCTGATTTTTTTTTTTTAAAGAATCAAAATTTAATAAATGTAGAAGGAAAGATGCTTGTTTAGTCTATCGTGTTATTTTAAACACCCGGTTACCACCAAAGCGGCATCAAACATACTTCAAATCTGTTGCTTCCAGAAATTTAACCAATTGCTCGAACTTTCATAATATTGAAGCTATTACCTAGCTGGGTCATGTAACGTCTTCAGGCAAGCAACGAAGCTCACAGAGCAGCAAAAGCCTCCACGATTCAACCGCCAGCTATGAATATTCTGAAATAGGGTGCTTTTATACCAGTGCTCTACAGGTAAATCCTCGACTTATGACCACAATTGAGCTCAAATTGAGACATTTGTTAAGTGAGTTCCGTCCCATGTTACGAACATTCTTGTCACATTCGTTAAGTGAATCACCGCATTTGTTAAGTGAGTGAGACTCTTGTTAAGTGAATCTGGCTTCCCGCTTTGACTTTGCTTTTCAGGAGGTCGCAAAAGGGGATCACATGACCCTGGGACCCACCCAAACATCGTAAGTACATGCCAGGGGCTCAACCGCTTCCTTGCTTTGGCTCCAGCAATGGTCTCAGGTGAGAAAGAAACTGAAGAATGGCCCTCCTTGATGCTCCGTGTTGTAAGAGGCAGGAAGGGAAAAACTTGGCTCAGCTTTCCAAAAATCAGCTACAAATAGTCCTCAATTTACAACCATAAATGAATCCCAAATTTCCGCGGCTAAGCAAAACGGTCGTTGAGTGACTTCAGTTGCAGAGGTGATCACATGACCCTGGGAAACTGCAGCGGTGATACATAAAAGCCAAAGCTCCAAATTCTAATCACATTACCATAGGGATGCTGCGACGGTGGTTAGGTGTGAAAAACGGTCACAAGACAAGTCACTTGATTTCAGTGCCGCCGTAACTTTGAATGGATGCGAAACGGAAAGGTTGCAAACCAAAGAGTATCTGAATCCCAGCCTGAATGCGTAACGATGCTATTTCTCGGGTGGGGTGTCTTTTTTCTGATGTGGCCTACCTCGCAGGGCTGGCAACACAGAGGTGAGGGTGGGGGGTTTAAAGAAGAGCCTTTGCATGCAGGGCAGGGAAATGGGGGCACCCAGAGATCATCCATCAGGATCTCTCTGCTCCAGTTAATGGCTCGAATACTAGCATTTTTTTTCAACCTGAGGCACTTTAAGAGGAAGTGGACTTCAACTCCCAGAATGCCTCTCCCAGAATGACTCAAATATTAGCATTTTTTCAACCTGAGGCACTTTAAGAGGAGGTGGACTTCAACTCCCAGAATGCCTCTCCCAGAATGGCTCAAATATTAGCATTTTTCAACCTGAGGCATTTTAAGAGGAGGTGGACTTCAACTCCCAGAATTCCCCAGCCAGCTTTGCTAGCTGGGGAATTCTGGGAATTGAAGTCCACCTCTTCTTAAAGTGCCCCAGGTTAAAAAAAAAAACACTCCATATAAAACAGAGGTCTCCAACCTTGGTCCCTTTAAGACTTGTGGACTTCAACTCCCAGAGTCCCTCAGCCAGCAAAGCTGGCTGAGGAACTCTGGGAGTTGAAGTCCACAAGTCTTAAAGGGACCAAGGTTGGAGACCCCTGATATAGAAGGCCAAAGACTCCCAGAAGTCACCTCGTGCTTAAAATAGGCAGCCCATAAATTTAACACACATATATAAATCGGGGCGAAAAACATTGAAGCCGGCCTGAACTACACTTCCCGTCCCGCCCCGCGCGGCGACGCGTGCGCCGTGGCCCTATGCGTGGTCGCGTCAGCGATGACGTAACGTCGGCAGCGCCCGCCCGCCCCCTTTCCCCTTTGGCGTCGCCGGGCAACGGCCCGCCAACAAGATGGCGGCGCTCCGCCCCTGAGAGGAGAAACCGGCGCGGCGCTTTGAAAGGCTTGGAGATGCCGCTGCCACCGCCGTCCCCTCGGTCGCCGTCGCCGCTGTCGTCGCAGAGCAGCCAGTCGTGCCGAGACCTCAGCCACGCTTCCCTGGAGGACCGCATGGCGCTAGCGCGGTCCTGGGTGGCGGCGCCGCCTTCCGTCACCTTCTCGCTCCTCCGCGCCGGCCAGGATGAGCGGCTCCCGCGGGGACAGGAGGAGGAGCTGCCGGAGAACGAGGAGGAGGAAGAGGAGGAGGAGGAGTCCACCGAGTCGGAGCCCGAACCGGAGCCCATGGAGGAGGTGCGGCCGGTGATGGATTGGGGGGGAGCCCGCTATTAGGGGATTTACGGGAGGGGGCTGGTGGGGAGGGGGGAAGTTTCGGCTGCGCGAAACCATTACGGTAACGAGGAGGGGCTCTTATTGGGGCTTTTGGAAGGCGCCCTGTACGGGACATTACAGGAATTGGGAGGGGCTTTTATTAAGAGATTTACGGAGGGGCTTTTAAAAGGGCGCCCCTATAGGGGACATTACGGGAATTGGGGAGGGGGCTTTTTATTAAGAGATTTACGGGAGGGGCTTTTAAAAGGGCGCCCCTATAGAGGGCATTACGGGAATTGGGGAGGGGGCTTTTATTAAGAGATTTACGGGAGGGGCTTTTAAAAGGGCGCCCCTATAGAGGGCATTACGGGAATTGGGGAGGGGGCTTTTATTAAGAGATTTACGGGAGGGGCTTTTAAAAGGGCGCCCCTATAGAGGGCATTACGGGAATTGGGGAGGGGGCTCTTATTAAGAGATTTACGGGAGGGGCTTTTAAAAGGGCGCCCCTATAGGACATTACGGGAATTGGGGGGGCTCTTATTGGGAGATTTACAGGAGGGGCTTTTGGAAGGATGCCTCTACTCAGAGCATTATGGCAATTGGGGAGGGGGCTCTTATTGAAAGATTTAGGGGAGGAATTTTTGGGGAAGATTCCTCTATCTGGAGCCAGGTGAATGTGAGATGACCAGCATATAAATTTAATTATTAATTTAACTATTTAATTATTATAGTAACAGCCATAACAACAGCAATAATAACAATAGCAACAATAATAATGTAATACTTGGAACAGCTTCCTTTTATTTATTTATTTATATATATATATATTTTATTATACTTTTATACCACCCTTCTCCCGAAGGACTCAGGGCTGTTTACAGCCAATAAAAACATACACAGAACAAAAGTTAAAAACATAATTAAAAAACTGATTATAAAATGGCCCAATAAAGTTAAAACTAATACAAAACCACCATAAAACCCCCACTTAAAATTTACTTCCTGCGACAAATATCTGTGACTGTGTGATGATCGATGATGATGATGATGATGATGATGATGATGATAATAACAACAACAACAACAATAATACACAAGAGAGAAGACTGCCCTCTGCTGGACATGCCTCACCAAGCTACAAGCGGTAAATCTTGCATTTGGGTTATTTTCGCTCTGCCCCACCGTGTCTTCCTCTGTTTCTCTTTCTCCCTCGCACGCACCCAGGTGTTGTTTGACGGTATGTTGACTGAAGCTACCATTGCCGAAGCCCTCCACACCTTGGGCCCTTCCGCCTCAGGCACGGAGCGTGTCTACCTTCACCTGTCGCTTTCGGTGAGTTTAGGAAAACTTCCTTCCCAGCAAAGCTGGCTGGGGAATTCTGGGAGTTGAAATCCGCCAGGCTTAAAGTTGCCAAGGTTGGAGACGCCTGACCTAGATCACTGAGATGTTGGCTAGGTTACTCCCATTGAAACATGGAAGGCGCCCTCTGACCATTCAGAGGTCTGTCCGCTGAGAGAAGGATTTTGAACTCGGTGGTCTCAGGCAGAAGTCCTCCAGGAGATCTACCGGAAAGACCTTCTGACCCCTGGCTCTCTCCCTTTTTATTCCCGCAGGATCATCTTTTGAGTGACGTCCATATTCTTTCGAGATACATTCATCTCGAAAAGCTCAACCTTTCCTACAATAAAATCAGCGGTACGTGAGTTCCGCGGCTACTAACCCTCGAAGTGGTCAGCCATGGTCCTCGACTTACGACCGTTGATTTAGCCACCATTTGAAGTTACGATGGTACTGAAAAAAGGGACGGAGGACCGTGTTTCACACTTACAACCCTTGCACCATCCCCAGAGTCACGCGATCACCATTCACACGCTCGGCAACCGACTCATATTTATGACAGTTGCTTTGTCCTGGGGATACGTGATCCCCTTTTACAACCTTCGGACGAGCAAAGTCAAGGGGGAATCTCGGTTCACTTAACAACCGTGTTCCCAACTTAACAACAGCAGTGACTCATTTAACAATTGTGGCAAAAAAAAAGGTCATAAACATGAGGCAAAACTCACTCAGCAAATGCTTCGCTTAACAATATAAATTTCGGGTTTCGATTATGGCCGTAAGTCGAGGACTACCTGAACAGAATAGCTTAGCTATTTACATGCAGCATTCAAAGGCCATTCAGATCCAAAACTAGAATTAAAATTAGACCACGTGAGTTGCACGTATCTTCATTTATATCCCTCATCTCATTTTCCTTTTTAGATCTCTCTTGCATCAGTTCCATGCCTTACCTGTTGGAACTGGATGTCTCCCATAATGCGCTAACCACCTATTTTGGCTTCCGACCACCGACGAATCTCCAGGTGAGTTGCAAAATCTGGCTCAATCTCTTACAGTTAGCTGGCCAGTCAAACTGCCTTGTTCAAACCATCATCTCCTAGAACAGGGGTCTCCAACCTTGGTCCCTTTAAGACTTGTGGACTTCAACTCCCAGAGTCCCTCAGCCAGCAAAGCTAGCTGAGGAATTCTGGGAGTTGAAGTCCACAAGTCTTAAAAGGGACCGAGGTTGGAGACCCCTGTTCTAGACTCCCAGGAGGGAGGGGCTGCTGGCTGAGGGACTCTGGGAGTTGAAGTCCACAAGTCTTAAAGGGACCAAGGATGGAGACCCCTGTTCTAGACTCCCAGGAGGGAGGGGCTGCTGGCTGAGGGACTCTGGGAGTTGAAGTCCACAAGTCTTAAAGGGACCAAGGATGGAGACCCCTGTTCTAGACTCCCAGGAGGGAGGGGCCGCTGGCTGAGGAACTCTGGGAGTTGAAGTCCACAAGTCTTAAAGGGACCAAGGTTGGAGACCCCTGTCCTAGGAGATGACCAGACTGAGCCTGTGGGAGGCGTCAAATGCATCATTAGTCATGAGTCCCTTCGCAGCCACAAGAGATTTAAATCCAGCCTGTGAATTCCTTCTATTCTTCTCTACCACCAATTTCCATTGGCCGTCAGTAGTTCAGATTCTTGTAGAGAGCTTAAAACTTGCAAATCAATCTTATTATAAAAAAAAAGTTTTATTTTTACATTCATATCAAATAATTCATCCAATGTACAATTATATACAAATCATTGATTGCAAATCAATCTTTAGGCCCATCCACTGCCTGGATCTTCTGATTTCCTTGGCACTAAATGGAGAAAATGGATTTTTTGATCTATTTCAGAGATCAGTTGCATTTATTTTTGCAGCTGAGGCTGAGTGCACTTAAAACCTTCGTAGAAATTTGTAGAATTCTTTCTTTCTTTCTTTCTTTCTTTCTCTTTCTTTCTTTCTTTCTTTCTTTCTCTTTCTTTTTCTTTCTCTTTCTCTCTCTCTCTCTGTCTCTCTCCCTCCCTCCCTCCCTCCCCACCCTCCCTCCCTCCTTATCTTCTCTTCTCTTTTCTTTTCTTTTCTTTCTTGTTTTTCCAAATTATCCTGAATTGAATGGATGATAGTGACTGGGCTGGGATAGAAGACAGCAATAGAATATTTGTAGCTCAGGGTTGAACAGTGAGGCCTTGGTGCTCTCTGAGTTTTGGTGGTTTCTTTGCAGAAGTTTCATGACCCAACTAGGTAACATCATCAGAGCTGGGTGGGAGGGAGGGAGGAGGAGGTTCTTTGAGGTTCTTGGTGCTTTCTGAGGTTGGTGGTTTTCTTGCAGAGTTTCATGACCCACCTAGGTAATATCATTAGTGCTAGAAGGGAGTGAGATTTGTTTATATATTGGTGGCATGTCCTGTCAGTTGCTAGAAGTGGTCTTGGTCGTTCTTTAATTAGGTTGTTGTTTATTATTTGTGTGTCTGAGTTGGTAGTTTGATCAGGGTATCCTTAATTGTTGGTCTAGTGTTAATCTTGGGGTTGATTGATAGCAAGGTTATGTTTTAGACTTCTTGTTTCCTTTTCAGCTTTGTGATTATCTCTTTCAAATGGTATGTAAACATTGTGTATCTCATTGTGCCCGTTGATGGCTGTTTTGTCAGAGTGCCAGCTTCCAGGAATTCTCTAGGGATTTTGGACTTGGCTTGCTCTTGCTCACCGTTTCCCTGTTGAAATTATGGTTAAGTCTGTCCATGTGTTGCGCACATGTTTTCCTCATGTCTTCTTACTGCTAGTTGGTTAGGACATCTTCATGTATCCTTCTCCATTTTTTGTTCTCTTTCCAGGTGGCTAATTTTTCCTACAATGACATTCCAAAAATGAAAGACCTTTCCGATTATCAGTCCCTCAAAAAGCTCATACTGGACAGTATCCTTTTTAAAAAAAAACGGAACACGATGCAGAGCAGGAAATTGTCTGCTCAGAAACCTTCCTTGGATCCCAGTAGATTCCCCGTCCAAGCCGCCTTTTTAAAAAGAGGATAATTTTTATTAAAAATAAATAAATAAATGAACAGGAAGGTTGCAAGCTGTACAGCAAAGGCCACACCAGTCCCTGGCAGCCTTTGGAATTGCAGCAATTAGTGCTCTAATCATCCTGATAGGATGAAGGTCTAATTTGTTTTCCATCCATTTGATATTTTGGGATCGATCAAACCTACTTATGACGGTCATTTTGTGAAGAGCTCATTTACCCTAGCCCTCATGTTACGAAACCACTCTCAATGTATAAGGTAGTCCTCGATTTATGACCCGGTGGAGCCCAAAATTTTTGTCCCTAAGCAAGACAATCATTAAGTGAGTTTCGCCCCATGATATGCCCTTTCTTGCCGCAGTTTTCTGTGGCAGGATTTCAGATTGCTGTTGCCCATCGAGGCAGTTGTTAAGCGAGTCAATTTTATGACCTTTCTCGCTGCGGTTGTTAAGTGGATCATTGCCGTCATTAAGTTAGTAATGTGGTTGTTAAGTGAATTCGGCTTCCCCATTGACTTTGCTCATCAGAAGGTCAAAAAAGCGGATCGTGTGACCTCGGGACACAGAGACGGTCATAAATACGAGTCAGTTGCCAAGTGTCCAAACTTTGATCACGCGATCACGGGGACGCTGCAACAGTCGTAAGTGTGAAAAACGTTCCTAAGTCGCTTTTTTGGGTGCCGTTGTAACTTTGCGTGGTCACTAAACGAATCGTTGTAAGTCAAGGACCACCTGGAATCACATTTGGGGATTGGATTTGCTACGAAATTCCGCTAAAGGCCTCCCCAAATCCAGTTATTTTTTTAAAAAGCTCTTTTTACCCAACTCTACAAAAAGCAACCTTTGCAGTGTGACCAGAGCGGATGCTTGAAGCCCCTTTCTTTATACAGATGGTCCCCAACTTACGACATTTCATTTAGTGACCATTCGAGTTACAACGACACTAAAAAATGAGTTATGACCGTTTTTCCTAATTATGTCCATTGCTGCATCCTCAGGGTCACGTGATCAAAATTCAGACCCTTGGCAACCGACCTCCTATTTATGACCGGTGGAGCCCAAAATTTTTGTCCCTAAGCAAGACAGTCATTAAGTGAGTTTCGCCCCATGATATGCCCTTTCTTGCCGCAGTTTTCTGTGGCAGGATTTCAGATTGCTGTTGCCCATCGAGGCAGTTGTTAAGCGAGACTTGCCTCAATTTTATGACCTTTCTCGCTGCGGTTGTTAAGTGGATCATTGCCGTCATTAAGTTAGTAATGTGGTTGTTAAGTGAATTCGGCTTTCCCATTGACCTTGCTCATCAGAAGGTCAAAAAAGCGGATCGTGTGACCTCGGGACACAGAGACGGTCATAAATACGAGTCAGTTGCCAAGTATCCAAACTTTGATCACGCGATCACGGGGACGCTGCAACAGTCGTAAGTGTGAAAAACGTTCCTAAGTCGCTTTTTTGGGTGCCGTTGTAACTTTGCGTGGTCACTAAACGAATCGTTGTCAGTCAAGGACCACCTGGAATCACATTTGGGGATTGGATTTGCTACGAAATTCCGCTAAAGGCCTCCCCAAATCCAGTTATTTTTTTAAAAAGCTCTTTTTACCCAACTCTACAAAAAGCAACCTTTGCAGTGTGACCAGAGCAGATGCTTGAAGCCCCTTTCTTTATACAGATGGTCCCCAACTTACGACATTTCATTTAGTGACCATTCGAAGTTACAACGACACTAAAAAAAATGAGTTATGACCGTTTTTCCTAATTATGTCCATTGCTGCATCCTCAGGGTCACGTGATCAAAATTCAGACCCTTGGCAACCGACCTCCTATTTATGACCGTCGCAGTGTCCTGGGGTTACGTAGTCCCCTTTTGTGACCTAATAAGGTGGGGAAGCCGGATTCACTTAATGACCATCTTATTAGTTGACCGCAGCGATTCACTTAACAAGTGCAGCAGGAGAAGTTGTAAAATGGGGCAGAATTCATTGAACCAATGTCCCACTCAGGGACGTTCGGACTCAATTGCAGTCATAAGACGAGGACTGCTTACAAATTCCTTGAAAATCAGGCAGTTTTTTGCAGCCAGGCCCTGACTACGGCCTCCATAATACCCTGTTGACTGTGTCTATCGTGCGCCAGGAGACGGATTGACGTCATTTTCCTTCGAATTGTCTTCGGACTGGGACCGATCCTTGGGCAACGTATCCCTTGGATGCCGCCAGAGTAGAGAGTCCTATCTTGGGAGAAATTCTCCTGGCTCAAACAGACTTTCATATTTATTTATTGTTTTTAATCCCCGGTTTGATACGAGCGGCTTCCTTTTTTCTCAAAACGCAGAAAGATCATATAGAGACCTTGAAGCGGAATCATTTTATCAAGCACGTATTTCCCTGCCCCGCTCAAAAAGGCTCTTCACAGTGAAGTCAGTAAATGGAAACTTAACCACGTTTCTAATTTCGAGGTGTAAAATGTTTAAAATACTAGATTACAGATGAGTTGGAAGGGACCTTGTAGATCATCTAGTCCAACCCCCCCGCCCAAGCAGGAGACCCTACACCATTTCTGGCAACTGGCAGTCCAGTCTCTTCTTGAAAGTCTCCAGGGATGAAGCTCCCACAACTTCTGAAGGCAACTTCTGTTCCATGGGTGGATTCTTCTCACTGTCAGAAAAATTCTCCTTATTTCCAGATTGAATCTCTCCTTGGACATTTTCCATCCATAATTCCTTGTCCTGCCTTCAGGTGCCTTGGAAAATAGCTTGATCCCCTCATCTCTGTGGCAGCCCCTCAAATATTGGAAGACTGCTATCATGTCTCCCCTGGTCCTTCTCTTCACTAGACCAGCCATGCCCAGTTCCTGCAGTTGTTCATCGTATGTTTTAGCCTCTGGTCCCCTAATCCTCTTGGTTGCTCTTCTCTGCACTCTTTCTAGAGTCTCACCATCTTTTTTATAGTATGGTGACCAAAACTGGATGCAGTACCCTAGGTGTGGTCTTACTATGCTTTTATAGAGGGGTATTAGTACCTCACCTGAGTGAGGTACTATGCACAGTGAAGTCAGTAAATCAGAGACGTGAAAATGTAACCGTGCTTCTAATTTCGAGAGGTAAAATATTTAAAAATATTCTTCTTGTGCAGCTTCTCCCCTGAGAATCCCGAGTCAGTTGTCCCAAAGGCTCAAGACTAACATTTAGACAGTATCTAAATGTTGCTTAGAGACCATCAACATTTGCTTAAGCTCCTGCTTTGCTGACTTTATTCTTATTTCCCCCCTGAGATAATCAAAGCTTCCTGGTGCACAAGCAGGTAGTCCTCAACTTACGACCATAACCGAGCCCAAAGTTTCTGTCGCTAAGTGAAACATCGGTGAGTTTTGCCCCATACTATGACTTTTCTTCTCACCGTTGCTAAGCGGATCATTGCAGTTGTTAAGTTAGGACTGCCAGGATTCACTTAACAATGGGGACAAGAATGGGGTAAAACAACAAACAAGGTCTCACTTAGCAACGGAAATTTTGGGCTCAGTTGTGGCCGTAAGTCGAGGACTACTTGTACCAAGCTGGAGCTTTGGTCTCTCCAATCCGGTATTGTTATAGCTTCCCAGTTTTTTTTTTCCTAAGTTTCCGAAAAGAATCTTTCCCAGCCCTACCTGGAAATTTATTTATTTATTTTATTTATTTATTTATTTGCATTTATATCCCGCCCTTCTCCGAAGTCTCAGGGCGGCTTGCACTGTGTTAAGCAATAGTCTTCATCCATTTGTATATTAGATACAAAGTCAACTTATTGCCCCCAACAATCTGGGTCCTCATTTTACCTACCTTATAAAGGATGGAAGGCTGAGTCAACCTTGGGCCTGGTGGGACTTGAACCTGCAGTAATTGTAATTGCAGGCAACTGTGTTAATAACAGACTGCATTAGCCTGTTGAGCCACCAGAGGAAATGCCAGAAGATTAAATTTACAGAATCACGGAGTCGGGAGGGACCTTGTAGGTCATCTAGTCTAACCCCCCACCCACCCAAGCAGGAGATCCTACATCATTTCTGACGGATGGCAGTCCAGTCTCTTCTACAAAGCTTCCAGGGATGAAGCTCCCACAACTTCTGAAGGCAAACTGTTGCTTTGCCTGGGAGACAAAACTCTTATCACCGTGATGGCGGAGCTATGGCACGCCTGCCTGAAGTGACATGCAGAGCCATGTCGCCCGGCACGGGTGGCCTCGCCCGTTGCTCTTCCGGGTTTCTGGCGCGCATGTGTGCACGATGATCAGCTGGCCTTCGCACGCGCAACAGTTCTGGAAACTGGAAGAGCTGATCTTCCAGTTTCTGTCTGCTCATGCGCACTGGCCAGCTAATCATCATGCGCAACAGAAACCGGAAGAAGAATTGCCTGGTGCGCATGTGCTCGCCTGAAGTTCTGGTTTCGGGAGTGCGCATGCACACCGGCCAGCTCCCCTTCCGGGTTGTGTCCCCGACGAGCGCACGAGCTGAAAAGGTTCACCATCACTGCTCTGTCTGATCTTCTCTGTAGGAACAAATCTCATTTCATCTATGACTGATGGGCTCTTTCAGTTGATAGAACAAATGAGGAAGAATGGAGCTTCTCAATCATCCTGCGCATGGTTGCCCCATGCTTCTCCAAAAGGCAACTGGACTTTCTTCTTTTGTTTTTCCCCCGAAAAAGTTTCGCTTCTCGGACGAGAAGCGTCTTAGCATCGAAGAAGTTCTAGAGCCGACGCTAGAACTGAAGAAGCTTCTCGGATGCGAAGCGAAAGGTCTTCCAAAGAAAAAAAACCAGAAAGTCCAGTTGCCTCCTGAAAAAAAGTACCTTTGGGACAACCATGGCCTGGAGGACGGAGAATCTCCACAAACTTTCACCAAGAAGAAGCTTTTGTGAGAGTGGCAGTTGCCCATCACTCCCTCAAGTCAACATCTCCCCCAGGTTCTCTTCAGCCCATGGAGTTTTTCTCCCCAGTTTTATCTATGAGCTTTGACCTCATCTCCTTTTTTTTTTTTTATTTGCATTTATATCCCGCCCTTCTCCGAAGACTCAGGGCGGCTTACACTGTGTCAAGCAATAGTCTTCATCCATTTGTATATTATATACAAAGTCAACTTATTGTCCCCAACAATCTGGGTCCTCATTTTACCTACCTTATAAAGGATGGAAAGCTGAGTCAACCTTGGGCCTGGTGGGACTTGAACCTGCAGTAATTGCAAGCAGCTGTGTCAATAAGAGACAGACTTAGTCTGCTGAGCCACCAGAGGCCCTTCTACGTTGCCGTTTCATTTCTTAATTATCGCGCCGACGTGCAGATAACAGCATCACGGAGATTGAGGGCCTGGAGAATTGCCACAGCCTGACCTACCTCAGCTTGGCGAACAACAAGATCAAAGCAATTACCGGCTTGAAAAATTTGCCCATCAAAACTCTCTGCCTGGTGAGTTCTCATCTGTTGCCTGAGATGAAACTTCTATCCTGACCGTAATATGTTGGGTTGTACAAGAATGTAGGGTTTGAAGCCCTACCTCAGGGGTCGAAGAACGAGGGCCCTTTGATGACTCGTGGATTTCAACTCCCAGAATCCCTGAGCCAGCACGGAGGGCTCAGGGATTCTGGGAGTTGAAGTCCATGAGTTATAAAGGGGCCATAGCCAGCGTGGAGGGCTCAGGGATTCTGGGAGTTGAAGTCCATGAGTTATAAAGGGGCCATAGCCAGCGTGGAGGGCTCAGGGATTCTGGGAGTTGAAGTCCATGAGTTATAAAGGGGCCGTAGCCAGCGTGGAGGGCTCAGGGATTCTGGGAGTTGAAGTCCATGAGTTATAAAGGGGCCGTAGCCAGCGTGGAGGGCTCAGGGATTCTGGGAGTTGAAGTCCATGTGTTATAAAGGGGCCGTAGCCAGCGTGGAGGGCTCAGGGATTCTGGGAGTTGAAGTCCATGAGTTATAAAGAGGCCGTAGCCAGCGTGGAGGGCTCAGGGATTCTGGGAGTTGAAGTCCACAAGTTAGTCCACGAAGTCTGCTACCGGTTCTGTGAGTCTGCTACCGAGCGTGCATTTTGCGTGCATGCGGACCTGAGGCGCACCCATGCAGCACTAAAAAAGGAACATTTTGAAGCCCTCTGAGTCTGCAAAGGTAAGTAGAACAGCGAGGGGGGAGGAGAATCTGCTGTGCCACGCAATTTAAATTAGCTAGAAAGCAGGAAATCCAACAATTCTAGCTAATATAAATTGCACGTCACAGCTGATAGTCGCCCAGCTGATCATTGGAAATTCCGGTTTGCCCAAACTGGTAGCATTTTTTTACTACCAGTTTGGAAGAACCAGTCTAAACCGGTAACAGTTCACCCCTGGGCCATAGCCAACATGGAGGGCTCAGGAATTCTGGGACTTGAAGTCCATGTGTTATAAAGGGGCTATAGCCAGCATGGAGGGCTCAGGGATTCTAGGAGTTGAAGGCCACGAGTCATCAAAGGGCCATGGTCCCCCACCCCTGCCCAACACTTTAAAAATCTGGATTTATTCTCCGATAATTTAAGGACAAGCATCACCTGGACAAGATGGGATTGGACGTCATTCCACCCTCAAGTTTTGCAGTGTGGGGAGATACAGATAATCCTCGACTTAAAACACTTCGTTTAGCGACCATTTAAAGTTACAAGGACCCTGGAAAGAAGGGAGTTATAGCCATTTTTCACACTTACAATTGTTGCCACATCCCCACAGTACCAAGATTAAAATTGAGACGCTTGGCAACTGACTCATATTTATGACGGTTGCGCGGTCCTGGCTCACGTGATCCCCTGATGCAACCTTCCAACCAGAGACATTTGCTCAGTGAGTTTTGCCCGGTTTGACGATTTTTCTTGCCACATTTGTTAAGCGAATCACTGCGTTTGTTTCATTAGTCACATAATTGTTAAGTCACTCTGGCTCCCCCCCCCCCTTGGACTTTGCTTGTCGGAAGGCTGCAAAAGGGGGATCATGTGACCCCGGGGACACAGCAACCGTCATAAATGCGAACCAGTTGCCAAGCGTCTGAATTTTGATCACGTGACCCTGGGGATGCTGCAACGGTTCTAAGTGTGAAGAATAGTCATCGCTCCCTTTTTTCCCCCCCCCCAGTGATGACGTAACTTTGAGAACGTTACGGTGTTTGCAGTGTGACTTCTATTTTGGGACAACCCAGGAGCAAAATACAAGACACACAGGTTTGTCAACAAACAGTGGTTTATATACAAGTTATATAGATAAACTTAGGCGTCCTCCTGGATGAACGGCTGTCTCTAGAAGATCATTTGACGGCCGTCTCCAGGAGAGCGTTCTACCAGGTTCGCCTGGTGCGCCAGTTGCGCCCCTTTCTGGACCGGGAGGCCCTATGCACGGTCACTCACGCCCTCGTGACGTCTCGCCTGGATTACTGCAACGCTCTCTACATGGGGCTCCCCTTGAAGGGCATCCGGAGGCTACAGTTAGTCAGAATGCGGCTGCGGGTGATAGATGGAGCCCTCGTGGCTCCCGTGATAACACCCATCCTGCGCAGGCTGCACTGGCTACCTGTGGCCTTCGGGTGCGCTTCAAGGTTTTGGTGACCACCTTTAAAGCGCTCCATGGCATAGGGCGGGTTATCTGGGACCGCCTACTGCGACCAGATACCTCTCACCGACCCGTGCGCTCTCACAGGAGGGACTCCTCAGGGTGCCGTCAGCTAGGCAGTGTTGCCTGGCGACGCCCAGGAAGGGCCTTCTCTGTGGGGCTCCGCCCTCTGGAACGAGCTCCCCAGGACTCCGTCAACTTCCGGACCTTCAACCTTCCGTCATGAGCTCAAGACACATTTATTCATCTGTGCAGGACTGGCTTAGATTTTAAATTTTATAGGGGTTTTAAATTGATTTTAATATTTATATTTCTATTTTTAATGATAGGGCATTGGAATAAGTTTTTTAAAGATTATTTTAATTTTGTGTATCGATGTTTTATATGCCTGTGAACCGCCCTGAGTCCTTTGGGAGATAGGGCGGTATATAAATTTAAATAATAAAATAAATAAATAAAATAAATAAACAGACATACATGTGGTAAGCATATACCAGGCAAGCAATCATTCAATCAAGAATCAAGAAGAGGGCCGTGAAAATATTTGCAGATCCCTCGCATCCTGGACATAAACTGTTTCAACTCCTACCCTCAAAACGACGCTATAGAGCACTGCACACCAGAACAACTAGACACAAGAACAGTTTTTTCCCGAACGCTGTCACTCTGCTAAACAAATAATTCCCTCAACACTGTCAAACTATTTACTGAATCTGCACTACTATTAATCTTCTCATAGTTCCCATCACCCATCTCTTTCCATTTATGACTGTATGACTATAACTTGTTGCTGGCAATCCTTATGATTTATATTGATATATTGATCATCAATTGTGTTGTAAATGTTGTACCTTGATGAACGTATCTTTTCTTTTATGTACACTGAGAGCATATGCACCAAGACAAATTCCTTGTGTGTCCAATCACACTTGGCCAATAAAAAATTCTATTCTATTCTATTCTATTCTTCTTCAACTCTACATGGAGTACTATAATGCAGATACACAAGGAGAGAGAGACACGAGGAGAGAGAGACACCCTCTAATGGCCACACCTATATAGGCAGCCTCTTAAAATGATAACCCTGCTGACTCATTCTCATTGCATCATCTTGGTTTACAGCCTTGCAGCAGCTGGTCAGCTATTAAATAGAATAGAATTTTTATTGGCCAAGTGTGATTGGACACACAAGGAATTTGTCTTCGGTGCATACGCTCTCAGTGTACATAAAAGAAAAGATACCTTCGTCAAGAATCCTAAGGCACAACACTTAATGATAGTCATAGGCTACAAATTTAACACTTGATGATACAACTCTAAATGATAGTCATAGGGTACAAATAAGCAATCGGGAAACAATATCAGTATAAATCGTAAGGATACAAGCAACAAAGTTACAGTCATAAGTGGAAGGAGATGGGTGATGGGAACAATGAGAAGATTAATAGTAGTGCAGATTTAGTGAATAGCTTGATAGTGTTGAGGGAATTATTTGTTTTTATAGTGTTTGGGGGGAAAAACTTTGTGTCTAGTTGTTCTGGTGTGCAGTGCTCTGTGGCGTTGTTTTGAGGGTAGGAGTTGAAACAGTTTATGTCCAGGATGTGAGGGGTCTGTAGCGATTTTCCCAGCCCTCTTTTTGACTCGTGCAGTATACAGGTCCTCAATAGAAGGCAGGTTGGTAGCAATTGTTGTTTCTGCAGTTCTAATTATCAGCATTGCCTTAACAGAGAGGTCACTAAATGTATTCTTGTGAGTCGAGAACCACCTGTATATAAAATGATATGGTGCTGAAGCCAGCCGTGTGCGTCCTTGATGGGGCTTGGATTTGCCCAAGGAACAACCGTGTTTTGGTATATTGGGAGGCTGTTGATTATTTTGGCAGAAATCGAACCAGATCGAGAAAGCGGTGGGCTTGGAAGAACTCAAGGTGTTACAAGTCTTGGATTTGTCCAGCAACCAGATCAGCAGCTTGGAGGGCCTGGAAGACCACAACCTCCTGCAGGACATCAACCTGGAAGATAACCAGGTAAGAGTTACACAACAGAGGAGACCCCGCGGCCAACCGCTTGGGGGGGCGGGATTCCTCCTCCTCTGAACCGCTTGCAGTGACCAGGAGAACCACAGAACGAGGCTTTTCCCAGAATCCTCCTCTTTCGGATATATTGGGGCTGCCGGGTGGGGGGAGGTTGAAGGAAAGAAGGGAGAAGCGCTTGAGAAAATGTATTCTGTAAATTGGACAAACCCATAGGAGTAACTCTTATTTTGCATAATTTATTGCACAAATGAGCCTTCATCTATCTATCTATCCATCATATGTTTGTTTATCCATCCATCATCTATCGATTTATTCATTCTATCATCTATCATCCATCTAGTATATAACCAACCATCCATACTACCTTTCTGTCTGTCTGTCTGTCTGTCTGTCTATCATGTCTGTATCTATTTCTGTTTATCTATCTCTTTCTTTCTATCTAACTAGCTAGCTAGCTATTTCTTATCTATCTATCTATCTATCTATCTATCTATCTATCTATCTATCTGTCTGTCTGTCTTCTATCTATCTATCTATCATGTCTGTATCAATTTCTGTTTATCTATCTATCTATCTATCTATCTATCTATCTATCTATCTATCTATCTATCTATCTATCATGTCTGTATCCATTTCTGTTTATCTATCTATCTATCTATCTATCTATCTATCTATCTATCTATCTATCTATCTATCATCTATCTATCTCTATCTATCTTCTATCTATCTATCTATCTATCTATCTATCTATCTATCTATCTATCTATCTATCTACCTACCTACCTATCTATCTATGTATCTATCATGTCTATATCCATTTCTGTTTATCTATCTATCTATCATCTATCTATCTATCTATCTATCTATCTATCTATCTATCTATCTATCTGTCTACTATCTATCTATCTATCATGTCTGTATCAATTTCTGTTTATCTATCTCTTCTATCTATCTATCTATCTATCTATCTATCTATCTATCATGTCTGTATCCATTTCTGTCTGTCTATCTATCTATCTATCTATCTATCTATCTATCATCTATCTATCTCTATCTATCTATCTTCTATCTATCTATCTATCTATCTATCTATCTATCTATCTATCTATTATCTATCTATCTCTATCTATCTATCTGTCTATCTATCTATCTACCTACCTACCTATCTATCTATGTATCTATCATGTCTATATCCATTTCTGTTTATCTATCTATCTATCATCTATCTATCTATCTATCTATCTATCTATCTATCTATCTATCTATCTATCTATCTATCTGTTTATCTATTATGTCTGTTTATGTCTGTTTATCTAGTCTATTTATCATGTCTATCATATCTATCTATCTGTCACTATCATGTCTGTTTAGCTATTATGTCTGTTTATCTCTCTCATCTCTCTAAAGCCATGAGGGTTAAAAACCTGAGTTTCTTGATTTTTTCCCCCCCTTTTTCCTCCCTGGGCAACTGAGATGAGGAAAGTCTTGGGTGTCACCTGCTCCCTGATGAAGCTGCTCCATCCATCCATCCATCCATCCATCCAGGATTTTGAAGCATTCTCCTCCCTCCCTCCCTCTTTCCTTTAATCCATACCGTTCTTCCCCTCCTCGTCATTAGGTGTCTGAACTGAGCGAGCTGGAATATATTGAATCTCTGCCTCTGCTGAGAGTGTTCAACCTCCTGAAGAATCCCGTTCAGGTGAGGGAGAAGTCAAACCATCAATGAAATATTGCAACAGTTGTCAATTTTTATCACGCTAATAATGTGATTTGGTAGGACAATTAAGGGACAGGTAGATTCCACCAAGAGAAGCAGAGCAGGACAACATTGCCCAGAGTTGCTTTGGATAATGAGATAGCAACAGCACTTGGACTTATATCTAAGTCCAACTTATGTTTAAGTCCTTGATGTGCAACAGTTTGTTTAGAATAGAATAGAACAGAATAATATTGGAATGAATAGAACAGAATAGAATAGAATAAGGGATTGGATGGGATGGGATGGGATGGGATGGGATGGAATAAGGAATAGAATAGAATAGAATAGAATAGAATAGAATAGAATAGAATAGAATAGAATAGAATAGAATAGAATAGAACAGAACAGAACAGAACAGAACAGAACAGAACAGAACAATATTGGAATGAATAGAATAGAATAGAATAGAACAGAACAGAACAATATTGGAATGAATAGAATAGAATAGAATAGAATAGAATAGAATAGAATAGAATAGAATAGAATAGAATAGAATAGAATAGAATAAGGGATGGGATGGGATGGGATAAGGAATAGAACAGAACAGAGCAGAACAGAACAGAACAGAATAATATTGGAATGAATAGAATAGAATAGAATAAGGGATGGGATGGGATGGGATAAGGAATAGAATAGAATAGAATAGAATAGAATAGAATAGAATAGAATAGAATAGAATAGAATAGAATAGAATAGAATAATATTGGAATGAATAGAATAGAATAGAATTTTTTTATTGGCCAGGTGTGATTGGACACATAAGGAATCTTACGCTCTCAGTGTACATTAAAAAAAAGATACCTTCATCAAGAATCAAGGTCCCTTCCAACTCTTGTCCTTCTGTTGGCTGTAACTGTCCAAGGGGACGAGCCTTCGAATGCCCAGAACGTTAAGCAATGTGAGGATTAGCCAAAAAGATTGAAAGAAATTAAAGGCAGGGCAGCTTCTTTCCCCTTTTTCTATGAACATCTGCAGACCTTGGAAGACGGTGGCTTCTGAGGGATTTCCCCTCGAGAAATCTGGGTCACGCTCCTTGCACAATGGATGTTGACAAGTTTGTGTGATTAACAAGCCGGGGGGTGGGGGAGGGATCTCCTCTGTCACGCCAGCAACATTTAAATCAGAGTAAAATCTCACATCTGTGCTGGATGCAGCATCTGAGTTTTACAGAGTCTTCGGAATAGGTCCCAGGAGGCCAGGATAGAAATATAACCCATTTATCAGCATTTTTCTACTTGGTAGAAGTTGCTTGGCACAATCCACCGGGAATTAGTCTCTTGTGGAAGGCACAGTTTATTTAATCCAATGTTTAAATTCCAAGTAGAGCCAGAAGGGTCCTTGGAGGCCTTCTAGTCCATCCCTCTGCTCAAGCAGGAGACCCTGTATTCAGTTGTTATGGGAATCCGGCTTCCCCATTGACTTTGCTTGTCCGAAGGTCGCAAAAGGAGAACGCCTGACCCTGGGACACTGCAACCATCCTAAATATGAGTCGCTTGGCCCTGTGATCGAGGAGATGCAGCGACGGTCATAAGTGTGAAAAGCAGTCAGTCCCAAGGGCCTCTGGTGGCTCAACAGGCTAATGCAGTCTGTTATTAACAGCAGCTGCTTGCAATTACTGCAGGTTCAAGTCCCACCAGGCCCAAGGTTGACTCAGCCTTCCATCCTTTATAAGGTAGGTAAAATGAGGACCCAGATTGTTGGGGGCAATGAAAGTTGACTTTGTATATAAATATACAAATAGAATGAAGACTATTGCTAACATAGTGTAAGCCGCCCTGAGTCTTCGGAGAAGGGTGGGATATAAATGCAAATTTTAAAAAAAGTCACTTTTTTCAGTCCTGTTCTATCTTTGAACCGTCCCTGAACAAACTGCTGCAAGTCGAGGTACGATGAAATGGAGGACTAGAATAGAATCGAGCTGGAAGGGACCTGAGAGGTCTTCTATTTATTTATTTATTTTATTTATTTATTTATTTGCATTTATATCCCATTTCAGACTTGCTGGCTGTCCATTCTCTTCTTAAAAACCTCCAGTGATCGAGCACACATGACTTCCGGTGGCAAGCTGTTCCACTGGTTAATTGTCCTCACTGTTAGGAAGTTTCTCCTCAATTCCAGGTTGCTTCTCTCCTTGATCCATGTCCATCCGTTGCTTCTTGTCCTGCCCTCTGGTGCTTTGGAGAAGAGATTGACCCCCTCCTCTTTGTAGCGGCCCCTCAAATGCTAGAATACTGCTATCATGTCACCCATAATTCTCCTTTTCTTTAGATTAGCCAAACCCAAATCCCACAGCCATTCTTCGTATGTTTTAATCTCCAGGCCTTTGATCATCTTGGTTGCTCTTCTCTGCCCTTTTTCCAAAGTCTCAACATCTTTTTTCTAATGCGGTGACCAAAACTGGATGCAATACTCTAGGTGTGGCCTTACTAAGGCTTTATAGGTAAAGGTTCCCCTCGCACATATGTGCTAGTCGTTCCTGACTCTAGGGGGCAGTGCTCATCTCTGTTTCAAAGCCGAAGAGCCAGCGCTGTCCGAAGACCTCTCCGTGGTCATGTGGCCGGCATGACTGAACACCAAAGGTGCACGGAATGCCGTTACCTTTCCACCTAAGGTGTTCCCTATTTTTCTGCTTGCATTTTTTACGTGCTTTCGAACTGCTAGGTTGGCAGAAGTTGGGACAAGTCACGGGAGCTCAGCCCATTACGTGGCACTAGGGGTTTGAACCTCTGAGCTGCCGACCTTTTGATCGACGAGCTCAGCATCTTAGCCACTGTGCCATCAAGTCCCTTTAAGACTTTATAAAGCAGTATTAATATCCATGAAATTCCTTGTCGAGCGAGTTGAGTCTGTCAGTGGTTGGGTACCCGACCACTGGATGCCAATTATGATAACTAAATTCATTCAGGTATCTGGAAATTCACAAATACCGTCTCAACGAAATCCATTTACAACGGGTGGTGTCCATTCATACTGTACAACAAGAAGAAGAGGGCTGGGGGTGGTCCTGGGAGGTCTTCTAGTCCAGGGGTCCCCAACCTTGGCAACTTTAAGCCTGGTGGACTTCCACTCCCAGAATTCCCCAGCCAGCAAAGCTAGTCCAACCCCCTGCCTGAGGCAGGAGTCCTTATACCAGGGATTGGCAATCTTAAACACTCAAAAGAGCCATTTGGACCCGTTTCCCACTGAAAAGAAAACACCGGGAGCCACAAAACTCTCCCCATATCTGACTATTTCTTGAGGGGGCCACAAAACTAACATATATAGTTGAATTAAAGCTTCTGTTTTCTTCTGAAACTTTTCTTTCCTTGGATTTATCCATGATTGGCCTACCAGGGATCGAAAAGCTTACTAAATTGCGCGTCGGTGGGTGTCGCGCCTTGGCGGTTGTGACGCCTATTTTGAGCGACAGGGAGCCGCAGCAGAGGGGTGAAAGAGCCACAGAGCCACAGGTTGCTGACCCCTGCCTTATACCATCCTGGTCAAAACAATTGTCGAAGTGATCAAATGGTTTATGGAGGCTGATAATAGAGTTTGTTTCTTCAATGGACTTTCCCGCCAGCTAAAACCAGGAGCTGAAGCTCTGAATTATAGGCAGTCCTTGACAATTGCAATTGAGCCCATCACTACTTCTTCTTTTTTTTTGCCAAAATATTTTTATTTTTTATAAACATGAAAAGTAAAGTCATTGTGAACAAATTATTGGTCAGGTGCATCTTAAAACATATTAAATTTCACCCAAATGGTAATCTAATACAATGTATTTTCTTCTTCTTCTTAAATTTATTTATTTATTTGCACAGATCTAATAAAAAAAAAAAATCAAATTCAACCTATTCTGAAAGGTATTTAAAAGAAGTCTAGTCCCCAAGCTTAATTCCCTAAAACATCATTAATAAATCTTCTGTTAAAGTTTTAAATAGCCCATCACTTCTGTTGCTAAGCAAGACAGTCCCTAAGTGAGTTTTGCCCCATTTTACGACCTCTCCTGGTATAGTTAACTGCTCTGGTTAAGTTAGTGATGCGGCTGTTAAGTGAATCTGGATTCTTCCTTGACTTGCCAGAAGGTCGCAAAATGGGATCACGTGACCCGGGGATGCTGCCACCGTCATAAACACGAATCAGTTACCAAACGGCTGGATTTTGGTCACGTGACCCTGGGGACGCTGCAACGGTCATTAAGTGGTCGTAAGTTATTTTTTTCAATGCCATTGTAACTTCGAACGGTCGCTAAATGAGGACTTCCTGTAATAATAACGACAAAAGAGAAATATTTGTAGTTTAGGATATCTGAGTTCAATCCATGTTTAGACTGTAAGGAAAACCTCTTTATGTCAGCTTGTGGCTAAAATGTTGGGTTTGTTCACTTGCTCCAGATAATCCTCCGCTTAAAACCATTCACTTAATAACTGTGAAAATGGTCATAAATCCCATTTTTCCAGTGCCGTCGTAACTTTGAATGGTCACTAAACGAACTGTCGTAGGTCGAGGACTCCCTGCACCCTCTTATTTCCTCCCGGCGTCTCTTCCTTCCCTACTTCCCGCGTCAAACTACCAGCGAATTAATCTGATAAAATAACTTTCTCCTCTATTAGCCTGAAGTCAGACAAAAAAACTGAAGCCATCCCATGTCTGCCTTTTCCTCAGGACCACGAAGATTATTGGCTCCTGGTGATTTTTATGCTGCTCCGTCTGACCAAGCTGGACCACAAGAAGATCTCCGCGGAGGAAAAGGTGAATGCTCTTCCCCCACTCACAACACCCAGCCATAATATCACAAGCGGTCCTCGACTCACAACTGCAACGGAGCCCAAGGTTTCGGTTGCTAAGCGAGACGGTCGCTAAGTGAGTTCTGCTCCCTTTTGTGACAGAGAGAGAGAGAGATAAGATAGATAAATGCTAGATAGATAGATAGATAGATAGATAGATAGATAGATAGATAGATAGATAGATAGATATAGAGAGATAGAGAGATTAGATAGAGAGAGAGAGAGATAAGACAAATGCTAGGTAGAGATGAGAGAGGGAGAGAGAGAGAGGATAGATAGGTAGATAGATAGATAGATAGATAGATAGATAGATAGATAGATAGATAAACAGACAGATAGATGCTAGATAGGTAGATAGATAGATAGATAGATAGATAGATAGATAGATAGATAGATAGATAGATAGATAAGACAAATGCTAGGCAGAGATGAGAGAGGGAGAGAGAGAGGATAGATAGGTAGATGATAGATAGATAGATAGATAGATAGATAGATAGATAGATAGATAGATAGATAGATAGATAAGACAAATGCTAGGTAGGTAGGTAGGTAGGTAGGTAGGTAGGTAGGTAGGTAGGTAGATAGATAGATAGATAGATAGATAGATAGATAGATAGATAGATAGATAAGACAAATGCTAGGTAGAGATGAGAGAGGGAGAGAGAGAGGATAGGTAGATGATAGATAGATAGATAGATAGATAGATAGATAGATAGATAGATAGATAGATAGATAGATAGATAGATAGATGGATGGATGGATGATATAGATAGATGACAGACAAACAGACACCTAATAGATAAACATGATAGAGTGATAGATAAGACATGATAAACAGACATGATTTAAAGAGTTAAACAAATTGCTGTCGTCGTTAAGCCAGTAACACAGTTGCTAAGTGAATCTGGCTTTCCCCATTGACTTCGCAAGGTTGCAAAAGGAGATCACGTGACCCCGGGATAGCAATGGTCATAGTAGGAGTCCATTGCCAAGCGGCCTGAATTTTGATCACGTGACCATGGGGTGGTGGTGTTGCAACCCCCGGTCGTCGGTGTGAAAAACGGTCCTAAGTCCCGTTTTTTTCAGTGCCGTTGTAACTTTGAATGGTCACTAAATGACCCGTTGCAAGTCGAGGACTACCAGTATTTAAAACCAGACAAAGAGACCGTAGTACAGCAGACATACTCTTGGTGGGTGCTTGGAATAACGCCTGGTGATTTTTCTGGGGGTAACAAATGTTTGGTTGCATGGAAAATTGGGGGCCAGGGAGAGCTTTAGTCCAGGGGTCTCCAACCTTGGTGACTTTAAGACTCGTGGACTTCAACTCCCAGAGTTCCTCAGCTGGGAGGAACTCTGGGAACTCAACTCTGGGAGTTGAAGTCACCAAGATTGGAGATCCCTGCTTTAGTCGGCTGAAGAAGAACCCCTCGTTTCTGACCAACTCTGGGAGGTAAGGTCAGAAAAGATCACAAGAAGATGGCAGCCATGACCTGAAATAGCTAAGAAATAGCAATACCACCTCACAGTGCTTTTACAGCCCTCCCTGAGCTGTTGACAGAGTCAGCCTCTTGCCCCCCAACCATCTGGGTCCTCATTTGACCCTCCTCGGAAGGATGGAAAGCTTAGTCAACATGGAGCCGGTCAGGATCGAACTCTTCACTGTGGGCAGAGTTTGCCTGCAATACTGCAGTCTCACCACTGCACCATCACGGCTTTGTTTAAAATCTGGCTTGAAACCAAATTGTACTTTAATAAAAGATCTTGGAGGGTGGGAGGAAAAGAGACCTCTTTGTGTTCCTTTCCTTCCTCTCTTTCTCTCTCTTTCCTTTCTCCCTCCCTCCCTCCCTCCCATCCTGCCCTTCTCCTTCCTTCCTTCCTTCCTTCCTATAATAGACATGCTTTTACAGCCCTCTCCAAGTGGTTGACAGAGTCAGCCTGTTGCCCCCAACAATCTGGGTCCTCATTTAACCTACCTCGGAAGGACAGAAGGCTAAGTCAACCTTGAGTCAATCAGGATCGAACTGCTGGCAGTCGGCAGAGTTAGTCTGCGATGCTGCATTCTAAGGACTGCGCCACCTTGTAAGTCGAGGACTACCTGTATGTATGATTGACCTATCTTTCCCCTTTTTCTTACCGGGAGTAGGTTGCCGCTGTGAACAAGTACGACCCCCCTCAAAAAGTGGTGGCTGCTCAGGACCACATGACTAACATCATGTACAGAATGATGCAACCCCAACACATCTTCAACAGGTGACCTCCTCCTCCTCCTCCTCCTCCTCTCGCGAAGTGGGCTTCTTCAGCCTTTCCTCTCCTCCTCCTCCTCCTCCTCCTCCTCTTCTTCCTCCTCCTCCTCCTTTTCCTCCTCCTCCTCCTCCTCCTCCTCCTCCTCCTCCTCTTCTTCCTCCTCCTCCTCCTTTTCCTCCTCCTCCTCCTCCTCTTCCTCCTCCTCCTCTTCCTCCTCCTCCTCTTCCTCTTCCTCCTCCTCCTCCTCCTTCTCTTCCTCCTCCTCCTCTTCCTCCTCCTCTTTTGCTCCTCCTCCTCCTCTTCCTCTTCCTCCTCCTTCCTCCTCCTCCTCTTCCTCTTCCTCTCGCGAAGTGGGCTTCTTCAGCCTTTCCTCTCCTCCTCCTCCTCCTCCTCCTCCTCTTCCTCCTCCTCTTTTTGCTCCTCCTCCTCCTCCTCTTCCTCCTCCTCCTTTTCCTCCTCCTTCTCTTCCTCCTCCTCCTTTTCCTCCTCCTCCTCTTCCTCCTCCTCTCGCAAAGTGGGCTTCTTCGGACTTATCCTCTCCTTTCCTTCTCTTCCCAAACTAGACTGGTGTCCCAGAAACACCCTGGCAGTATGGAATTTAACCGAATCTTGGTTAGCACCTCGCAGTTCAATGATTCCCACCTCTTCATTCCCTGGAAACAACCTGTCAGAACGGATTGTCCCTCACACCCAAAATGAGAGACGCAAGGAAGTCTTTAACAGTAACCACTGATCATTAAAAACTCCCCTGGGAGTGACCAGCTATGATGGCTTCAAGCCGTCTTCTGACTGGGATGGGATGGGATCGAATTGAATCAGAGTTGGAAGGGACCCCATAGGGACATCTAGTCCAATACTCCACCCAAGCAGGAGACCCTACACCAGGGTGAAATGGTCCCGGTTCGGACTGGATCACCTGATCCGGTAGTGATGGCGGCAGGTGGTTCGGAGAACCAGTAGCAAAAATCCCCGCCTCCAACCCCCCGCCCCAGCTGAGCCACGCAATCGTTAGAGGTTGTTTTTTTTTACTTTTAAAAGCATTTTTTCTTCGGCCGAAAAAATGCTTTTAAAAGTTTTTTTAAAAAGCCTCTGATGATCCCGTGGCTCAGCTGGGATCGTCAGAACTCTTTGTTGGCTGAGGAATTCTGGGAGTTGAAGTCCACAAGTCTTAAAGTTGCCAAGATTTCAATAATGAGAAACTCACACAGGGGTTTTGTCTAATGTTCTTGTTCACCCTCGTGAGTGACTCCATCATGGCACTTTCTCTTCTCTTCCTACAGCACCCTACCCAGCCTTGATGCCCCCTACCCCATGTTGGTGTTGACTGGACCTTTGGCCTGCTGGAAGCGAGAACTGTGTCACAGGCTTTGTCGGAAGTTCAACAACTATTTCAGATACAGGTATGAGTCCTACACTTTTGGGAACCTTTGGGGAGTTGGTGCAGGCAGATATTCTCAAGGAAGGGGGAAAAAATAGTAGAAAGTCTTCTGCAGTCTTTTCTAATGAATCTAATTCTCTGTCCATCCGTCCCCCCCCCCAATTGTCCACCATGTTGGGTTAAAAGGGGAAGTGTGGGCTCCTTGGTGCTCTCTGAGCTTGGAGGTTTCCTTGCAGACATTTCATGACCCAACTAGGTAACATTATCAGTACTAGAAGGGAAGGAGGTTTGCAGAGACGAGGAGGAGGAGGAGGACTGTGGGGTCCTTAGTGCTCTCTGAGCTTGGAGGTTTCCTTGCAGACATTTCATGACCCAACTAGGTAACATTATCAGTGCTCCAAGCGAGAGGGGTTTGTAGGTGGGGGAAGGAGAAGGAGGAAGAGGAGGGGAAGAGGAGGAATGAACGGGAGGGGAGGAAGCTGAAGGAGGGAGGAGTAGGACTGGAATCCTTGCTGCTCAGCCCGAGTTGTTAACTCGGTCAGTGTGTTAAGAAACCTTGAAGTTGTGCTATAGAGCTTTGCAGTTCAGGGGTTGAACTGTGGAGGGTTCTTGGGGCTCTCTTAAATACGAGCCAGCCGTGTGCTGCAGCTGCCAAAAAGGCTAATACAATCTAGGCTGCATTAACAGCAGGATAGAATCAAGATCACGTGAAGGGTTAATACCACTTTATAAGGCTTTGGAAAAGCCACACTTGGAATCCTGCATTCAGTTTTGGTCACCAAGGTGTTAAAAAGATGTGGAGACTCTAGAAAGAGTGCAGAGAAGAGCAAAAAAGATGATGAGGGGGTTGGAGGCTAAAACATATGAAGAGCGGTTGCAGGAACTGGGTATGTCTAGTTTAATGGAAAGAAGGACTAGGGGAGACATGATAAGCAGTGCTGCAGTATTTGAGGGGCTGCCCAAAAGAAGAGGGAGTCCAGCTATTCTCCAAAGCAGGACAAACAAAACAATGGATGGAAACTTACCAAGGAGAGAATCTGGAATTAAGGAGAGATTTCCTGACAGTGAGAACAGTTAACCAGTGGAACTCCTTGCCTCCAGAAGTTGTGGGTGCTCCAACACCGGAAGTTTTCAAGAAGAGATGGGATAACCGTTTGTCTGAAACGATGTAGGGTTTCCTGGACTAGAAGACCTCCAAAGTTCCTTCCGGCTCTTTCCTGATTGAGAAGCAAGAGGAGAAATCGCACCAAAGCCAGATGGAACCAGTGGAACTCCTTGCCTCCAGAAGTTGTGGATGTTCCAACACCAGATGTTTTCAAGAAGAGATTGGACAACCACGTGTCTGAAATGGTCTAGGGTTTCCTGCCTGAGCAGGGGGTTGGACTAGAAGACCTCCAAGGTCCCTTCCGAGTCTTGTGATTCTGGGACCTCACCCTTCCTCATTCCCTGTTAACAAGTTCCTTCTCTTTCTGCTTTGCTTCCTTCTCAGCCCCTGTCATACCACCAGGAGCCCTTATTTTGGAGAAGAGAACAGATTAGATTACTATTACATATCTCAGGAGGAATTTGACAAGATGGTGGTCACGGTAAGGAGGGAATCCGGTCTTCTGGGAAGTAACCAAAGGAAGGTGTCAACAGATCCATCCTAGCTGACGTTGGGGACGGACAGAAGGCAGAGACCTTTGGGCCTTCAGTGGGTCGAAGAAGCCTGGGAAGTTGGCTCTCTTGCGCGTCCCTCTATCACCCGTGCGGTCGTATGTTGGTAACGCTTGGAGGATTCGAACAGGCGCCTTGCAAACCTCAACCGATGGGAAAGTTTGGCGCCACAAAACCGATAGAAGAGAATAGGACAGGAAATGGACGGTGGGCCCCTTGGCGCTCTCTGAGCTCGGTGGTTTTCTTGTGCGCGTTTTATGACATGATTCGGTTATAACGTCAGTGCTAGAAAGGACTGAGCAAACCCTACTCCCCTCTAGCGCTGATGATATTACCTAAGTCGGTCCTGAAATGTCTGCAAGAAAAGCACCAAAGCTCAGAGAACACTAAAGCCCACCCTGCGTAGGGGGGAGGAGGAGGAGGAAGAGGAGGAGGAGAAGGAGGAAGAGATGGACTATGGGGTCCTTGATGCTCTCTGAGCTTGGTGGTTTCCTTGCAAACGTTTCACGACCCATCTAAGTAACATCATCAGTGCTAGAAAGAATAGTTTGTGGAGGCGGGAGAGGAGGAGGAGGAGATGGACTATGAGGTCCTTCGTGCTCTCTGAGCTTGGTGGTTTCCTTGCAAACGTTGCATGACTTGACTCCGTAACATCATCAGTGCTAGAAGAGAGTAGAGTTTGCAGAGGAGGAAATGAACTGTGCGGTCCTTGGTGCTCTCTGAGCCTGGTGGTTTCCTTGCAGACGTTTCATGACCCAACTGGGTAACATCATCAGTGCTGGAGGGAAGGGAGATTTGGGGAGGGGAGGAGGAGAGGAGGAGGAGGAGGAGGAGGAGGAAGAGGAGGACTGTGGGGTCATTGGTGCTCTCTGAGCCTGGTGGTTTCCTTGCAGACGTTTCATGACCCAACTAGGTAACATCATCAGTGCTGGAAGGGACTGAGCAAACCCTACTCTCCTTTAGCACTGATGATGCTACCTAATTTGGTCCTGAAACGTCTGCAAGAAAACCACCAAGCTCAGAGAACAGCCAGGACCCCACAAGAGCATGTTAAGTAGAAAATTGTAAAAACTACAATGTGCTGGAATCCAGGCAGGGCTCATTCTCAATGCTCATCCCTTGCTGTTTGCTTCACCTGGGCTTCACATTTTTGTTTTAATTTTGTTTTTGTTTTTTTTCTTCTCATGTCAGGGGAAATTCATCGTCACTTTCAAATATAACGGCTTCTACTACGGGCTGAGCCGAGAGATCATTGAAACCATCGCCAGGGAGGGGCTGGCAACCTGCGTGCATTTGGATATAGAGGTAGGAAGCCCCCTGGCTGCAGAAGCATTTTCAGGGCTGCGAGGTTTATGCACTTGGGTTTAAACTGTGGTCTGATCCCACGGAAGCAGGACGGTCTGGAGAAGAATCCAGAGAACGGAGAGGCTGAAGGTGAGAATCCTGTGGGGGAGAGAGGGAAGAGGGGCTAGAAGAATCTGCAAACTTAAAGCAGTGTTTCTCAACCTTAGCAACTTTGAGATAGGTGGACTTCAAGTCCCAGAATTCTCCAGCCAGCAGACTTTAAGCTGGGTGGACTTCAACTTCTAGAATTCCCCAGCCAGCATGCTTTAAGATGGGTGGGCTTCCACTCCCAGAATTCCCCAGCCAGCAGGCTTTGAGATGGGTGGACTTCAACTCCCAGAATTCCCCAGTCAAACATGCTTTAAGGTGGGTGGACTTCAACTCCCAGAATTCCCCAGTCAAACATGCTTTAAGGTGGGTGGACCTCAACTCCCAGAATTCCCCAGCCAGCACACTTTAAGATGAGTGGACTTCAACTCCCAGAATTCCCCAGTCAATCATGCTTTAAGATGGGTGGACTTCAACTCCCAGAATTCCCCAGCCAGCACACTTTAAGATGAGTGGACTTCAACTCCCAAAATTCTGAGCCAGTATTGAAGTGTGTAGACTTCAATTCCCAGAATGCTGGATGGAAAATGCTGGGAGTTGAAATCTTCAAAGTTGAAAAACCCACTGTCTAAAGAAGATGGCTTACTGAGATTTATAGGCTTCTTGATGTGGCTCAGCCACGTAACATATTTTTTTGGAGTATAAGACGCACCTTTCCCCCTCCTAAAAGAGGCTGAAAATTTGGGTGCATGGTATACTCCGAATATAGCTTTTTCGAAGCTTTTTTTCAGCGCTGAGGAGGCGAGACGGCTGAGGAGGTGAGGCCACTGAGGAGGTGAGGCGGCTGAGGAGGCGAGGAGGCTTGAGGCACTGAGGAGGCTGAGGTGCCTGAGGAGGCGAGGCGGCTGAGGAGGGCGAGGAGGCTGAGGAGGCAAGGAGGCTGAGGCACTGAGGAGGCTGAGGTGCCTGAGGAGACTGAGGAGGTGAGGAGACTGAGGAGGTGAGGAGACTGAGGAGGTGAGGAGGCTGAGGCACTGAGGAGGCTGAGGTGCCTGAGGAGACTGAGGAGGTGAGGAGACTGAGGAGGTGAGGAGGCTGAGGCACTGAGGAGGCTGAGGTGCCTGAGGAGGCGAGGCGGCTGAGGAGGCGAGGAGGCTGAGGAGGCAAGGAGGCTGAGGTGCCTGAGGAGACTGAGGAGGTGAGGAGACTGAGGAGGTGAGGAGACTGAGGAGGTGAGGAGGCTGAGGCACTGAGGAGGCTGAGGTGCCTGAGGAGACTGAGGAGGTGAGGAGACTGAGGAGGTGAGGAGGCTGAGGCACTGAGGAGGCTGAGGTGCCTGAGGAGACTGAGGAGGTAAGGAGACTGAGGAGGTGAGGAGACTGAGGAGGTGAGGAGGCTGAGGCACTGAGGAGGCTGAGGTGCCTGAGGAGGCGAGGCGGCTGAGGAGGGTGAGGAGGCGAGGAGGCTGAGGAGGCAAGGAGGCTGAGGCACTGAGAGGCTGAGGAGGCAAGGAGGCTGAGGCACTGAGGAGGCTGAGGTGCCTGAGGAGACTGAGGAGGCGAGGAGCCTGAGGAGGTGAAGAGGCTGAGGCACTAAGGAGGCTGAGGCGCCGAGGCGGCTGAGGAGGCTGAGGTGCTGAGGAGCCTGAGGCGCTGAGGAGAATGAAGTGATCTTCCCAACTATGCTGGTCCCTTGACTCTCCACTGTGCTTTAACGAGGCGCTAGAGAGTGAAGGATCTCCATGCTTTTCTCCGACTCTCAGCTTTCTTTAGAAGCTTTTTTTCAGCCCTAACAAGAATCTCCCCGATCTCCCCGTGCTTTGCCTGCTTTTCTCATTGCTTCTCTCTCCAAAGATCAGCTGTGCCTTAGAAGCTGTTTTTTAATCCCCAAACAGGGGATAAAAACCAGCAAACTAATGTGCTGAAGCTGACCAGACTAAGGACGCTAGCCAGATGAATATCTGGTAGGCAGATTTTTTTTTTCCTATTTTCCTCCCCAAAAAGTAAGCTGCATCTTATACTCCGGTGCGTCTTATACTCCGAAAAATACGGTAATTTGGAGAACCCAAATTAAGTACTCCTCTTTTTTTTTTTTTTTTAGTATCTTATGGCTGTATTGAATTGGTCCTTGAAGTTATTTAATGACTAAAGGTCCCCCACAGTTAAACCTTCTCTCTCTCATTCTCTCAAAGGGTGTCAGAAGTTTGAAGAATTCCTACTTCGTGCCACGATACATCCTGCTGATTCCGGTGAACAAAGAGAAATATGGGGGCCACCTCCGAAGGATGGGGTTATTCAGCAGACCGGAGATTGAGGAAGCTCTCCGTAATGTGGACATGTACACCCGAGTGAATCAGGATTTCCCAGGCTTCTTCGATGCTGTCATCAATGTAGGTTAGTCTGTGACTCTATAAAGTAGGTTTAAACCAAACCCTAACCAGAGGGATCGCAATCAAAGATCCATTTGAAGCAAATGCAAGGGGACCTCGGGTTGCACAGTTAACAGGCCCATAACCACCTAGCAGTCTCTACTGCGGCTGTTTGATAACTTGAAGAGGCGTGGACTTCAACTCCCAGAATTCCCCAGCCAGCATGCTTTAAGATGGGTGGACCTCAATTCCCAGAATTCCCCAGCCAGCATGCTTTAAGATGGGTGGACTTCCAGAATTCCCCAGCTAGCGTGCTTTAAGATGGGTGGACTTCAACTCCCAGAATTCCCCAGCCAGCATGCTTTAAGATGGGTGGACCTCAATTCCCAGAATTCCCCAGCCAGCATGCTTTAAGATGGGTGGACTTCCAGAATTCCCCAGCTAGCGTGCTTTAAGATGGGTGGACTTCAACTCCCAGAATTCCCCAGCTAGCATGCTTTAAGATGGGTGGACCTCAATTCCCAGAATTCCCCAGCCAGCATGCTTTAAGATGGGTGGACTTCCAGAATTCCCCAGCTAGCGTGCTTTAAGATGGGTGGACCTCAATTCCCAGAATTCCCCAGCTAGCGTGCTTTAAGATGGGTGGACTTCAAGTCCCAGAATTCCCCAGCCAGCATGCTTTAAGATGGGTGGACCTCAATTCCCAGAATTCCCCAGCTAGCGTGCTTTAAGATGGGTGGACTTCAACTCCCAGAATTCCCCAGCCAGCATATTTTAAGATGGGTGGACTTCAACTCCCAGAATTCCCCAGCCAGAATGCTTTAAGATGGGTGGACTTCAACTCCCAGAATTCTCCAGCCAGCATGCTTTGAGATGGGTGGACTTCAACTCCCAGAATTCCCCAGCCAGGAAACTTTAAGATGGGTGGACTTCAATTCCCAGAATTCCCCAGCCAGCATTCTGGGAGTTGAAGTCCCCCATGCCATTTGCCAAGCACCCATGGGATGCTCTGTTGTTCATAAGTACAAAAACTAGCCGTAAGCCGTAAGCTGTAAGTCACTTTTTTCAGTGCCATCGTAACTTTGAACAGTCACTAAAAAAGCGGTCGTAAGTTGAGGCCTGCTTAGATGCATTACGAGAATGATCTGGGCTTCTAGCGGCTGCAGCTCCTCCCAGCCTTGACCAAAAGCTCTTCTCTTTTTCTCCCAAAAAACCTCCAGATGATTATGATGAAGCCTTCTCCAAACTTAGCAGTCTCCTGGAAGAGTTCCTGGGGCTGGTGCAACCTTCTGAATCCAAAGCCACGGTTCCTGCAGTGGACAGCAAACACCTTTCAGGTATTAAACATGGCTGAATCCACGGCTGGAAAACACCGTGAAACAGTACGTAAATCTACATTGTTTATTGTTAAAGAATTAAAACCACCTTTCTAGCAAGCAAAAAAGTTTTTAAAAAAAAAAACCATACCTGGGTTTTCTCGTCCACCATAAACCATCGGATTTCACTCAAAGACAGGGGTCTCCAACTTTGGTCCCTTTAAGACTTGTGGACTTCAACTCCCAGAGTTCCTCAGCCAGCTTTGCTGGCTGAGGGGCTCTGGGAGTCGAAGTCCACAAGTCTTAAAGGGACCAAGTTTGGAGACCCCCAGCTCCAAGAGGCTCTTAAGAGCCGCTAATGTCTCCCTGTCCGTCAGTTTGCATTTCTTCGCCAGTCAAAAACAACTTCATTAAAAGCACCCAGTCTGGCCAATTCCGCTGTCCATAAAAAAAATTAACTTTAAAATTCCCCCACGCTTCATTAAATTCATTTACAGCATCGTTTCTAGGGGTTTCAAATCAGGAGACATCCAGCAGGTTCTGACAGGTTCTGGAGAACCGGTAGCAGAAATTTTGAGAGGTAGGCAAATACCACCTCTGGCTGGCCCCAGAGTGGGGTGGGAATGGAGATTTTGCATTATCCTTCCTCCAGGAGTGGAGAGGGAATGGGGATTTTGCAATATCCTTCCCCCAGGAGTGGGGAGGGAATGGAGATTTTGCAATATCCTTCCCCCAGGAGTGGGGAGGGAATGGGGATTTTGCAATATCCTTCCCCTAGGAGTGGGGTGGGAATGGAGATTTTGCAATATCCTTCCCCCAGGAGTGGGATGGGAATGGAGATTTTGCAATATCCTTCCCCTGCCACGCCCACCGAGCCACACCAGGCCCACCAAGCCACGCCCACAGAACTGGTAGTAAAAAAAAAATTGGATTTCACCACTTTCAAATCAATGACCCTATTCCAGAAAAGACTGCCTCTTCCCCGAATGGCGGAGGCAGAAATTGTTTTATTTATTTATTAAAACCTTGCCTGGGGGGTTGGCTCTTTAATATGAACGTTTGCATTAAGATGACAAATGGTCGGGTATAATGGAAAGCTATTGAGATCAGAGCCCTCTCGTGGTTTGGAGAAGCCTAGGTCAGAACAGATTATCCTGCCCACAATACGATAAATCTCTTCCACCATTCTGGAAAAGATTAGCAGAATAACAAAAAGAAAGTAAAGTTCCTGCCGCAATTTTTTCTGCTGGGAATTATTACGGACTGTACAGTAATTGAGACCAAATTGATCTTAAATCTAATAACAGCAGCAAGATTACTGATAGGACAGTATTGGAAGAAAAAAGAAGTACCTACAACAGAAGAATGGATATTGAAAGTTGCCAATTTGGCTGAGATGGCAAAAATCTCAGCCTTTTTGAAAGACACTACGCAAGAAAGATACTTAAATGAATGGAAAAACTATATTCAAAGTAGATTGACTATATTCAAAGTAGATTTCAGACTAAGAGTTATCAGACTGCCTTTGAATGATTAGGATGTATTATTTCTGATTGTTTTGGGGGAAGTTAGGAATTGATGACAGTTCTAGGAGTATAATTGAGTTAGGAGGAAAAAAATTTAGCATATGTTTGTTTTATTTTTAACTATACCTTGTGTTTGTTCCGGGAAGTCGGGGGGAGGGAGGTTTGTGAAGGGAGGGGGGAGGAAGGAAAGTGGGGGGGAAGTTTTGTAAAACTTTTTCAATAAAAAAAAAGATTAGCAGAATTAGCCTCTGGTGGCTCAGCAGACTAAGTCTGTCTGTTATTAACAGCAGCTGCTTGCAATTACTGCAAGTTCAAGTCCCACCAGGCCCAAGGTTGACTCAGCCTTCCATCCTTTATAAGGTAAGTAAAATGAGGACCCAGATTGTTGGGGGGGCAATAAGTTGACTTTGTATATAATATACAAATGGATGAAGACTATTGCTTAACACAGTGTAAGCCGCCCTGAGTCTTCGGAGAAAGGCGGGATATAAATGCAAATAAAAAATAACAGAGCTGGAAGGGGCCTTGGAGGTCTTCTAGTCCTACCTCCACCCCTCCTCAAGCAGGACACCCTATTCCCATGCCACAAAGTAGCTATCCAATCTCTTCTTGAAAACCTCCAGTGTGGAGCAGCCACGATTTCTGATGGCAAAACCGTCCCATCGATTCTCTGCTCTTTGTTTTTAGCTCCCAGCAAGGAGTCGTCTGCAACTCTGAAGGTAAGCAACGTCAGAGGGACCGATGGTGTCGCCCCGTCACCTACTCCCGACGAATTTATGGATTCTTCAGCCAAAAATTACTCCGCCAAAATATCAGCCCAGCTTTCAGCGCAGAAGACCCTGGTGGTAAGTAAAAGAGACCGGAACACGTTTTGAGCTATTGATGAAACACAAAGTAATTGTCGTGTCCCCCTCCCCCTCTGACGACCGGGTCTAGGAAGTCCGTATCAAACGTGGCAACGAAGCCTCTGCAGCTTGCCAAATTCCTTCGAGGTTTCTCAGGGCAGGCAGGAGTCCAAGTTGTGACTTCAGCGATAGAGTCCGATAGCAGCAGACTAGATGAGACTTTGCTTGACTCAAGGTTGGAATGCCAAAAGCAGGTCCTTTATATAGGCTGTGGGGTGTGGCTCCATGACTCAGCATTTATCCAGGCCTGCCCCTCCCTTCTTTCTGCTGGCGTCGCCTCTCAGATCTCCGGAAGCGAGGATCCTCCCACTTTGAAGTCTCTTCAGCTGGATCTGCTGTCAGTAATTCCAGCACGTGGCTGGCTTCCTGCTCACACACTGTAGGAGTGAAGTTTATCGGGCTTGTCTGCTCACTCCTGACCTCTCCAGGCATGGGGCCAGGGCCGGGGGCTGGAGGCATGACAGGTCGTTCATCTTCATTATCAGACTCGGAGTCTGAAAACAGGCCCGGATGGAGATGGGAGGGGCCCGGCTGAGGAGAGGAGGGAGGACGAGACACAACAGTCATGTTAACCGAACTGGACACTTGCAAGCACCTACGCTTTGAAGTCCAGGTGGATTTCCAAGAATTTTTCCAAAGGTGCTTTTCCCAAAAGGCAACCAGACATTCTTAGTTTTGGTTTGGGTTTTTCTTTGAAAAAAAAAAGGAAGTTCTTTTGTCAGAATTGCCTTCGTACGTTTGAGCTTTGCAATTGCTAACTGCCATTCTGCCATGAACCGCGGGTGAAGGGAGCTAGTTGGGAGTGGGGGAACGCTGACTACTTATCATTCCTCTCAGAGACACCACCCCCAGGCCAAAGCGCTGGGAATGGAACACAACGGCTCACCACCCAGTCTGCCGTTGAAGAGACAGTTCCTAAAACAATTTATTCAAATACGATTAGGCAATAAGGGACCAGCAAGGGGGAAGGTACTGGGGAGGAACAAGATTGGAAAAGTGAACTGGCAAAACTTGGTATGCGAATTTCAATTTCTGATTTTGCTATTCTGTAAATCACTTGACTTTTAGTAAAGTATACCTTTTCACTAAAAATGGGAGTTGAGGGTCTTTCTTGCCTAAAGGACCCAAGTCGAGGCAGGTCTGACACATTTAGCTTCTCATCCAAGAAGCTTCTGTGGGAGATGGCTGAGCCCAAGGGAGGGAGGGTTCAAATGCATCGTAAGTTTTGAGTCCCCTCCCACCCACAAGAGATCTAGGTCCAGCCCACCTTGAATGCCTTCTTATCTCCCGCTCGTTTCCCTTGACTGTTAGTAGTTCAGATTCTTGTTGAGAGCTTAAGCTTGCAACAAATCTCTAGGCTCATTCGAACTGCCTGAATCTCCTCGGTGCTTGGCAGCTTCTTCAGTTCACTTCAGAAGGTTTATTTTCTTCCCTTGCCCATTGTGAGGAGGCCCCTTGATCCCAGGCTAACTGGGAAAGGATGTCAACAGGAGTAGATCCTCAAGGTCTCCCATTGAAGGATATACCAAGTCACAGGAAAGGATTCCTTGGTTTGACTTGGAGCAAGGCCAGGAAGTCTTCCCATCATGGATCCATTTATGGTCCTCCATGGGGGACAAAACATACTCAACGGACAAATTCCCTGCTTTGTATCCAGAAGATGCCAACATCTTTTGGAAGAGAGGAATCCGAAAAAAGTGATTGACAGTTTCTCTCTGTATATTTTAAGCAATCTCGTCCCCTCAAAATCAGGAGAAACTCAGTAGCACCTTACCTGACTGCCTTTGATTCCAGCATAGGTGTTCTGTCCCCCACAACCACAATCAATTAGAAACGCAAACTGACTAGATGTGCCAGCAATTTATTCTTGCCAAGTCCCCTTATCTATCAGAGCGACTGCAGTTCGAGCTGGAACAATCCCAAAGTTCAGAAGGAAACGAAACAGAATCCAGGAGCCAAAGTACAGCCAACGTTTTCAACGGTCAATTGTTTGTTCGTCACAAGAACTATAGGGCAGCCCCTCCTGCTTTTATATCCTGTGGGGTGTGGCTCCATGACTCAGCACTCTCTAGGCCTGCCCCATCCTTTCTTTTGATGTTGCCGTCTCTCCTGTCTGCGATACCGGGGGTCCAGCCACGACTGATTGTCAGCAGCTGGGTCTTGAGGCATGGCCTGAAAGGGAGGAGATGCAGGAGACAGAGGCCTCGTCATCTCCTCCACCTGGCCTGCCTCTGGGACTTGGAGTGGAGTTAGAGAAGGGGCTCTTCCCCCTCGCTCTCCGAGTCACTTTCTGCCAGGAGACCAGGTTTGGGGGGAGTGGGGGGGCCGAAGACACAACAATAGGTGAAGTTTATGCCTTGCAAGAAAATTAATAGCTGAATGAGAGGGAGCCACCAGACTTTTTCTGACGGTTTGCTCCACTGACTAACTCTTTGGGGTTTCTCCTCCAATAAATTTTTCACCCAGCCCTTAGGAGGAGTTATGGTTTGGCTAATCTAGCGAAAAGAAGAACTAGCGGGGACATCATAGCTGTCTTCCAATATTTGAGGGGCTGCCAGAAAGAAGACAGGGGATCAACCTCTTCTCCAAAGCACCAGAAGGCAGGAGAAGAAACAATGGATGGAAACTAATCAAAGAGAGAAGCAACCTGGAATGAAGGAGAAACTTCCTAACAGTGAGGACAATTAGCCAGTGGAACCCCTTGCCACCAGAAGTTGTGGGTGCTCCTGGAGGTTTTTACGGAGAGACTGGACAGCCACACATCTGAAATGGTATGGAGTCTCCTGCTTGAGCAAAGGGGTTGGACTAGAAGACCTCCAAGGTCCTATTCTGACCGAGAAGCAAGAGGAGGAACCTCACCAAAGCCAGATGGCGATGGTGGGAGAACGTTCTAGAGTGACGGTGTCACAATGGGGAATTTCATCCCTGGAGGTCTCCGTGCTAGGATGGTCAGGGCCCATCCTCCCATATCTACAGGTGCCCCTCCAGATGGAGAAGAGGAGTCGGAAGCCAATCCGCTATCCCCCGGTCAGCAGAAGGCTTTCGTTTTGGAGAGAGGTAGGTGGCCGAAAGGGAAGCCTCCTGCCTCGGTTTCTCCCATTGGATCCTGGCCTTCAAGGAGGAGGCAGCAGCAGACCCCTCTTCGACCTCCATGCCCAGGAGAAAGTTTAGAGGCCTAGGTTGGTTGGATAGGTTTGAGGAAAAACAAGAGAGCCAAACAGTGAGTACCAGTAATACCACTTTACAAGGCCTTGGTAATTTCACGCCTGGAAAATTGCATCCAGCTTTGGACGCCACGCTATAAAAAAGATGTCTAGAAAGAGTGCAGAGAAGAGCAACAAAGATGATTAGGGGACTGGAGGCTAAAACATATGAAGAACAGTTGCAGGAACTCGGTGTGCCTAGTTTAATGAAAAGAAGGACCAGGGGAGACATGATAGCAGTGTTCCAATATCTCAGGGGTTGCCACAAAGAAGAAAGAGTCAAGCTATTCTCCAAAGCACCTGAGGGTAGAACAAGAAGCAACGGGTGGAAACTAATCAAGGAGAGAAGCAACTTAGAACTAAGGAGGAATTTCCTGACAGTTAGAACAATGAATCGGTGGAACAGCTTGCCACCAGAAGTTGTGAGCGGTCCAACACTGGAGGTCTCTTTAACCCATTTGTCTGAAATACTATATAGGGCTTCCCGCCTGAGCCGGAGGTTGGACTAGAGCAAAGGTCACCAAACTTTCGGACCTCAGGGACCACTAAGGTCATAATTTTAAATCCCGTGGACCACTAATGCGATCTGCCTAATGACCGACTGAGTGGGCGTGGCAAGGTGATCATGTGACTGGGTGGGCGTGGCCAACTCAATGTCACGTCGAGGGGCATCTTGCCAGCCACTCTCGCTACTCCTCGCCTCCCCACCCGGGGCTCTTTAGGGCCCCAACGGGAAGCAGTTGCTGGAGCTAAGCAGCCACCACGAGAAAGAGTCGGCAAAACAGCTGGCTCAGTTCAAATTGGATTGAGCGAGAAGGAGGCTCAGCAGAAGCACCTCACTGAGGACTAGGAGCTTAGGCTTTCCAAGCAGAGGGAAGACCTGCGGGAATGCAAGGCCAGGTACGGGCGCCTGGAGGCCCAGCAGGCTGAGATGGTCAGCCAGTTCCAGGCCATGATGCAGTCCCACTGGAACAAGGCCCTCCGGCTCTTCGCCATCAGCGGCAATTCCCTCCAGCCTTCGCCCAAAGCCCCACACCAGGAAGCTGAAGCAGACCCCAAGTCAGAATTTCTGCCCCCCTCCAACCCACACAAAAAGACCCCCAAGGGGGGAGACTCTCTGCAGCAGCACAAACGTTCGTTGCACATATCCAGCCCAGCGGCCGTAGTTTGAGGACCCCTGATTTAGTGCAATATAAAAAAATGCAAATAATTTTTCTGGGGACCACCAAAATTTTCTCATGGACCACCAGTGGTCCATGGACCACCAGTTGGTGACCACTGAACTAGAGGACCTCCAAGGTCCCTTTCAACTCTCTTATTCTGAAACGCAATTAACCATTGCACCTAAGATGCATTGAATTCTGCTAAGGTAAAGTAGACAGTACCAGCTTAAAACTGGTGAATTATTTTTATACTTTGCCTCGTTGAGTTATTGTCTGAGTGAAATTTAGTGGTGAGGGGTAGGGAAAAATGTATGTTGCCCAACGTTCCTTGAAGAATACTTTTATCCTGGATAATTGTTCACCATCTGGGATTCTTTAGCTCCTGGTTTTCTCTAGAGCTTTACGTATAAATTGATGATGGTTAGGACAGCATGGCGTATTGCCAGGTTTCTAAATCTTGGCAACTTTCAGATGGGTGAACTTCAACTCCCAGAATTCCCTAGTCACCGTGCTTTGGGTGGACTTCAGTTCCCAGAATTCCCCAGCCAGCATTCTTTAAGATGAGTGGAACAACTCCCAGAATTTCTTAGCCAGCATGCTTTAAGATAGGTGGACTTCGATTCCCAGAATTCCCCATCCAGCATGGTTTAAAATAGGTGGACTTCAACTACTAGAAATCCACAGCCAGCATGCTTTAAGGTGGGTGGACTTCGATTCCCAGAATTCCCCAGCCAGCATGGTTTAAAATAGGTGGACTTCAACTACTAGAAATGCTTTAAGATGGGTGGACTTCAACTCCCAGAATTCCCTAGCTATCAATCTTTAAGATGGTGGGGTGGATGGGGAATTTCCATGTTCAGACTCTTGGAAGTCCACCCATCTTAAAAGTTATCAAGATTGGGAAACACTGCCTACCGGTCACAGAAATTGGGTTATCTCAGGGGCCAAGCTCCAAGTTCACCTCCAGCCAACGAAGCCAGGGAGATACCTTCATGTGGGGGTTTTGAAGAAGTCCCATGAACTTTCCACCAAGACCATTCAGCCAAGATGGAGGGGGGTCTTTTCTTCCATGGGGTCCTTCTTCTCAACCCTCACTTGCCTGTTCTTTCCTCCCCGCCTCCGTCCGAAGGATGGCTTAATTAGCCGGCTCTTATCAGCTCTGCCAGCGTCTGCCAAAAAGCCCTCGTTAGCTGTCAAGACGCTGGTGAGTCACAACCTTCAGCTCTAGTCAAGCAGTGGATTTGCCTGATACAAAGAGACACACCAGCTGTCGTGTCCCCCTCCTCCGCTGACGGCCGGGTCAGGGAAATCCGAATCAGGCTTGCCTCTGCAGCTCTGCCCAAAGTCCTAGCAAAGTCCTCAGAGCAGGCAGGAGACCAGTAAGTGACTTCAGCAAGATAAGTTCGACTTTGCCTGACTCAGAGACTGCCAGAAAGCAGATCCTTTATATAGGCCATGGGGTGTGGCTCCATGACTCAGCACTCATTAAGGCCTGCCCCTCCCTTCCTTCTGTTGCCTCCGCCTATCCAATCTTCTGATGCAAGGGTCACTCCAATCAGCTGTTGTTGGAAGTAAACTTTCCTCAGGCTCACATGCTGTGGAGGAGGGGGAGGGGTCTAGCTGCTCCGTTTGCCTGGGCATGGAGCCAGGGCTGGGGCCGGGGGATGCTCCCTCCTCTGCAGCCTGCTTGGGCATGGAGCCAGGGCTGGGACCGGGAGGTGCCCCCTCCTCTGCAGCTTGTCTGGGCATGGAGCCAGGACTGGGGCCGGGAGGCATACATTCCTCCGTGTTCGGGAGCAGATAAGCAGACCCCGGCTGTGGTGAGAGCGGACAAGACACAACACCAGCTCTTGCTGTCTTTTATATCCTGTGGGGTGTGGCTCCATGACTCAGCACTTCCTAGGCCTGCCCCACCCCTGCTTCTATTGTTTTCTTCTCTCCTGCCTACGAAACCTGGGATTGAGCCAAGCTTGATTGCTGTCAGCTGGGTCTGCAGGCGTGGCCTGGGGGGGGGGAAGAGTCAGGAGAAGGAGGCCTCGTTATCTCCTCCACCTGGCCTGCCTCTGGCTCCTGGAGCTGATCCAGGGAGGCTGGTGCTTCCGAGGTAAGTCCTGATGGCCCTTCCCCCTCACTGTCTAAATCACTTTCTGGCAGCGGGCCCGGCTCCAAGGCATTTCCGGGCATGGGGCCAGGTTCGGGGGCAGGAGCCACAACACTGCCATTGGTGTGTCTATCTGACCACCAATGGCTGCCCCCCAGGGGAACAAGTGACCTCATGGGTGCCCTAACATTACCAAGGTTGCAGAACCTGCTGTATGCCCCCCCCCCCGGATAATGACTTGTGCCCAAACCTTGTGCTGACACTCACCCCCCCCCCACTAAGAGGGCTGATTGTGTTCCACCTCCAGGAAGAGGCGTCCCTCCAGAGAAGGCAGCGTCTGGCCAAGCAGGGCCTGATGGGAAAAACCATCTCCTCCTACTCCCAGCTGTTCGAGAGGTAAAAATGGACACACACCCCCACTCCCTAAATCCCTAAAAGATTGAGGGGTGAATGGTTCGCTCCAAAGAAGGGAGGGGGGGGGAGAAAATCAGGAAAGCAAAACACAAGAGCTTATTACCAGTGGTGGGATTCAAATAATTTAACAACCGGTTCTCTGCCCTAATGATAAGCTGGGTGGGCGTGGCCACTGTGGGCGTGGCCAGGGGTGTGTGACAGACAGCACTCGGCCTCCTTGCACTTACCTGGAAGCCAAAAATGGGGTGCCTGGGGACTCCTGGAAGGGGCGGGGAAGGGATGGACGGAGCCAGCCAGCAATTTTAACTACCG